>NW_021938949.1:19517528-19522377 GCF_001715985.3 Manacus vitellinus
TCTTCTTTTCTGTTCCATTTTTTCTCTCTTAATTCTCCCTTTTTTGGAGACAAACAAGTTTTTGCTATAAATGCAGCTGTCTAAAAGCTGCCATGCAATGAATCTATAGTCTACCAGCATATAATTGGCTATAATGATATAGCATAGGACAAAACAGTCATAAGACTTAAAACTTAATTACCAGTGAGATGTGATATTCCCATTGCAATTAAGCTTTCTGGGAAGGGTTAAAGTTTTCTCCCTTTGTGCAATATGAAGCTTTGAGGGTCAGGGCTAGTCACAACTTTGGGATTGCCCTCTTCTTCAAAGCTCTAAACCAAATGTGCATTTTGGGAGCCTTTCCCCAGATCAACCCCTTATTTCTCTCTCCTGCCAGGTTGGACACAGTACAGAGAAGAACGCTTCCTGCTGCCTTCCTTCTCCTGCTCCATAGCCCAAGCTCAGCTGAACCCAGGACAGGCTCTCCAGGTTTGTCTGCAGTGGTTTTTAGTAGCTATGCTGAAGGAGGGAATAGCTGGTCTCTATCCAAGGACAACCCCTCTGGTATTTCCCTTACCATGATATCTTTATAACAGGCTGGAAGCCAC
Source organism: Manacus vitellinus (assembly GCF_001715985.3). Taxonomy (NCBI): domain Eukaryota; kingdom Metazoa; phylum Chordata; class Aves; order Passeriformes; family Pipridae; genus Manacus; species Manacus vitellinus. Next base: position 19,518,116 of record NW_021938949.1, read on the forward strand.
AGTGCACCAAGGCAGACTGTGCTTCATGATACCATGGAAAGATGAAAGCACGGGTCAAATGCAGACTCTGGATCTGCATTTAGCACTCAAAAGCTCCTCTGCTTTAATCCCAGCTCCAGCAGTCCTTCCCTGTGTGGTCTTATGGGTCCATTTAACGCTTCTGTCTCAGTTTCTTCCATCTCTAATCCAGAGACAGTATTCACAAGAAGGTGTAAGTCTTGAGTAGCAGTTCTAAAAGGGGAGTTGTCAGGTATGTTGCTGTGGATCTGTGAACTCAAACATACCAAAGACAGGTATTTCTTACATAAATCCGAAATACACATGTCACTGTAACATGCTCAGTTCTGGATTACTTCTGCCTATAGGAGACAGAATCATGGAATCATTTAGGTTGACTAAGACCCTTAAGATCACTAAGCCCGAACATTAACTCAGCACTGCCAAGGCCACCAACAAAACATGTCCCGAAGTGCCTCATTTACACAGCTTTTAAATCCCTCCAGGATTGGTGACTCCACCACTGCCCTGGGCAGCTGTTAGGTTGGATATTTTCCCAATATCCAACATAACCCTCCCCTGGCATGACTGGAGGCCGTTTCCTCACATCCTGTCCCTTGTTCCCTGGGAGCAGAGCCTGATCCCCACCTGGCTCCACCCTCCTGTCAGGGAGTTGTAGAGAGCGAGAAGGTCCCCCCCGAGCCTCCTTTTCTTTGTTCCCTCAGCTGCTCCCCATCAGATTTGTGCTCCAGACCCTTCCCCAGCTCTGTTGCCATCCTCTGGACATGCTCCAGCCCCTCAATGTCTTTCTTGGAGCAAGTGGCCCAAAACTGACCCCAGGATCTGAGGCGCAGTTGAATAGGTCCAAACATGTGCTGCTGTCTACAACTGACTCCCTGAGTATTTAGAGGTTTTTTTGATTTATGGAAAAATTCCCTGTTCCCCGTGTTTTTGCAAGACTCTTTTCTGCTTTGTTTTTTTTTCCTTAGATCACAGATTGCTCTGGATGGGGCCATTTTTTACCTTGCTGCCTTTGTTTACCTAGTGTTTGGTTTGCTGCTGTTGTAGCTTGTACTTGGATTTTTAGGTACTACCTTATCTATTATTAATGATAGAAAAATTTCCATATTTAAGTGATGACAATTTGATTCACCTTAAACTATGTTTTGTTTGCTGGGACTACAAAAGCATTTTCCAGTTGGTACTGTGGCCAATTCTTTGATTACATTATATCCAAGATGATCTTATTTCTCTTCTATGAAAGTAATCAATGAACTTCACAGAATCACAGAAATGTTTGCGTGGAAGGGTCCTCACAGACCATCTCCACACTAGACCAGGTTACTCCAAGCCCTGACCAAACCAGCCTTGAACACTTTATTCTTCTATTTCTCTCCACATGCTAACTCAACAGATTTATCTATAAATTCTGATGAAAGGACCATTTAAATCCATATAAAGCTATGTTAAATTGGACTGTTAACAAAATGAATTGTGCAATTGTGACTTTTTCCCAAGAAATAGATTGAGATCTGAATTACACTATTGTATCACTTTAAATGAGAAGCTCTTTGAACACAGTGTGTTTTTCATCACTACATCTGGCACCGTGTCTGAGAGACCAGTTGGGTTTATCTGATTTAGTTCCTACTGCACGTGTGCAGGGGAAGTGGCTGCATGTGAGCACTAGCACAGGGGTTTAGCAGATATTTTTCATTTCTAGGTATTTAATAAGCAGGTTGGAGGTTCGGATTAATCATCTCTTTCCCATGTTTAGAGGACAATATGCGTTACCAGGAACATTCCATTGGACATTGTTAGAGCAGGAAATTTGATTTATAATACATGAGTAGAACTGGAAGTGGGTGTCTCACTTCACCTGTGACCAAGGTGTTCCACCTTGTTTTCTATCAAAGCAGCTTTATCCTCATGCCTGATAAGAACCTGGGATGAAATTCTGGGTGACCGAACCATTAAATTTTCCTCTGAACATCACAATCACATATAACTTTGAGGCATATCCCTTTATTTGTCACATTGCTTACACAACTGTTTGTTGTAGCCTTGCCCAACTGAAATGTAGAGACATGTTATACACCTTGACCTGTTCAGTTTGCCTAATAAAATCTAATGTTTGGGACTCCGGTGAGGGAAAATAGTTAAAGGCCTCCAGAAAGATGCAAACAACTGTTTACTGTTATAAAATATTATTTGACTACAAAACCAGACCTGCTAAATTTTCTTGGTTTAGTCCAATCCCAGCTGTGTTGCAAAATGCAGGTTCCAATGGTGCTGTAACACTGGTATATGTTTTTTATTTAAGTTTTTCAACCTTTAGTAACAACACCAAATTTGAAAACCTCTTTCTGATTTTAAGCTTTCAATTTAAGTGGTTGTTTGGTCTCCTCCTTTTACCACTCAAACTGAAAATATACGCTTAGAGTGAATGGTCTGTATAGTTCTCTTGGCCTCTCTTTGGCTACTTAAAAAAAATAAAATTGGCAATTATTTTTAAAAGTACTGTACAAAATATGAATTGATTCTTCAGCAAAAGCCTATAACAGTAAATACACTGTAAAATACATATGTTCCAAAACCTAAACACCTAAGTTGTGGAAAGAAATAATCCTTCAGAGATATTTCATTTGAATATTTCTGATCGTAAGGTGATTGAACAGTTATTTTGCCTATAATAAAATCTTTTATGAGGATTGATTTTTTTTTAATTTATTTTTTAAAGACAGTAGCAGCTTGTCTGATTAATGAATCTCTTTTTCTCTTTTGCCTGTGCTTATTTCTTCCAGTGATGCAAATCACTTGCCCAGCTTGTAAGCCGTTTTTATTTCTAATGAGAAGCTTTCGAATTTGAGATGTATGTAAATAATGTAATTTAATTGCTTTTTCCTTGATAAGAATACCCAAGTATGTCCTTGAGGTTTAGGCTGGATATCACAACAAAGTTTTTCACCAGAGGGTGGTTGAAAGGCTTCCCAGGGAAGTGGTTACAGCACCAATTCTGCCTGAGTTCAAGAAGTGTTTAGGCAAGGCTCTCAGGCACATGGTGGGATTCTTGGAGTGTCCTGTGTAGGGCCAGGAATTGGACTTGATGATCCTTGTGGGTCCCTTCCAACTCAGCATATTCCATGATTCTATGATTCAGAATCTCTCAAGCAACAGCCTCACAAGTAGGTTATTCACAGGCTTATTTTGTGAAAGGGCATTGAGACAAATAACTGTGGAATGAAATGCCCTTGTCATGGCAGGGAGAGCTGGGGGATGCTGATAAATGGGTGTTTTGGAGCAGTGCTTCCCATTTCCACCTCAGTGTGTAAATGTATTACAGAAATGATTATCACATGCATCCATGTGCCTTCTGTTACATCTGCTGGAAGTGCTGGAGGCTGCCAAGGATGCTGAGTCCTGAGTGCTGGAAGCTGCCACCTGTAGCTAGGTGTGTGCTGCTGCTTTGGGATATCTATTAATGAAGTTTGGCGATTGTGCTCGATTTTTTTAGGATTTGAAATGGCCAGTTTGGCCCTCTGGCTATCTGTTAGTTCATCCCTGACTGAACTGGTCCTTGTCTGCTTTCTCTGTAGTGACTATAGCTGCCTGATCTTGGAAATATAATTAATTAAATTGAAACAACTAACATGTATGGAGCAAAGAAGTGCCCTAATTTTCATAGATACTGGGAAAAGACTTGCAAGTATGAAGGTGTTTGGAGGTTTTGCATTAATAATTGGGTTCCAGAATTAGGTTCTAATACTCTTCTGGCTGAAAGCTGCCCCTCGCTCCAAAGAGTCCTTCTAGATCGAGCCTCAAATTGAAAAACACCCGATTTAGATGATGCTTCGTATGTTTTTGTGGGATAATGGAGAGTCGGAGAGATGGCGAGATGGAGAGTCTGAGCCCGGCCCGGCTCCTCTGCCGCACCGCGGGCCAGGGCCACTGCGGCTGAGCTGCCCTGTGACAGCGGGAGGGAAAAATAGGGGAAAACCGACTCATTTGTGACCTTCTGACCATTCACTTTGAAGACCTCTCCAGTCTGTAGCTTGCTAACATACCCAGGGACAGCTTCTTTTCCCCGAATCCTTTGGTTTCTGGGATGCAGATCAGGCCGTGGAGATGTGGATGTGGATGTGGACGTCAGCGAGGATGAGCCAGTGGGCCCCGAGCACAGCGCTGGACGTGCCGGGTGTCTAACGCGGGTGCCCAGAGGCGATGGCGATGGCCCCGTGCCTGCTCTGGCTCCCGCTCGTGCTCGG
>NW_021938949.1:19523306-19695069 GCF_001715985.3 Manacus vitellinus
GCCCGGGGCATTGCGGCGGAGCTGCCCTGTGTGACTGCAGGAGGGGGAAAAAAAAGCCAAATCCGAACCGAAAAAACTGCAGTCCCTCGGATTTGAGGAATTAGGAATTCGCTTTGTGCAATGCCGACGGCATCCGGAGGGGTCGGCGCAATTTGGGGTGTAAAAAAGTAGTTTTTAAAAATGGGTAATTTGTGCAGCCACCTGGCTTTCTCAATGTCAGCTGTAAGCTGTTTCCTGGAGCGTGGATGTGCTCCCGTGAGAACCGGGGCAGGGCTGCCCAGCTGCGAGGGTGGTGTGGAAGAGGCTCATGAGAGATCCAACCCCTGTGATGGAGAGGAAGAAGAATCCTCGAGTTACAGAGACTCGGATGTAGACAAAACAGAGGGGAGGTGACCTGCACTCTGTCATCTTCTTGCATCTGCGCCTGTCCCTGCTGAAATCCAGAGCATCCTTTCAGCCTTAAAGGCTGGGAGGCGTAGGGGTTGCTGTTCCTCCTCTTGGAGTGACAGTCTGTGAGCTGGGATAGAGATTGGTGGTGCAAAAAAGTCCGTCCTCACCACATCATCCCCGTTTCACTGCACAGCTTCTTAAAAAGAGGATTTTTTTCTGTCTTTTAGACTAAGAGCGGAAGATTTAAGATTCAGTAGTCTTCCTAGTTCTGATTTGATAAGGGATAATTAATAAAATAAAATAAGTGGTAATTAATGAAATAGTTACTGAACTGGAGAACAGCATAAAACACTTGTAAAGCACACACAGGATTTTCATAGACATGTTCTTGTTGCTTAATAATCATGTACAGGAATCTTGGTAACTCGATGGGGAGGACACTTGTGGTCCACTACTGATACTGAAAGCAAGAGCCAGGTAGTGAAAAGTTTTAGTCCTGAGTTTTAGTTATGTATTAAGGGACTAATAAATAATCTTTTAAAATTATTTTAAATGCACATAGAGGTTGAAAATTGATTCTGGGTACATGAGACTTACTGAATGTCGCGTAGAGACAGCATTTTGCAGCTTCTGAGAAAGAATAATTTTAAAAGTGCACTATTTATGGGGAAAAAAATGGAGTTTGGAACAGTCCAGTTGGAATGATCTTGCCTTTTTGGACCAGGGACGATTTCTATTCTTGAATTATTAGATACAGGATGTTTTTTCTGGAAGCAAATGTAGTGACAGCAGTTACATTCCCTGCAAGGAAACCTGGGAACTGTGGCAGAACGCTGTTGGCTGATGATCATGATATTCTGTTATCCTTACACACAGGTCAGTGTAAGTGGGAGAAAAAAGTGTCTGCAAGGAGACTTGTTACCAAAAAAGAATTGACAATGTGCTTCTTATGAGAACAAATGAGTATTCTGCTGCTACAAAGTCCCTGTTACAAGGTCATACATGGAATACATGGCGGCTGTTTTCCCCAGCATATAGCAGAGTACATTATTTATCTGCACGTGTTTCCCATGTGGTGCTTACTCTGCAGTAAATTACACATTATGGGGGTGAAAATCTGTGCATGACAGGGAATTCTGCTGTCCACCACGTAATTGTATGCAACCAAAAACCAGAAAACTGTTTTTCCTCCCAGAATGTGGATTGATGGTGTGAAACAGGGCCATAGTGACCAGGGACTGTCCATCCCACCTCTCCAGAATCATCAGGCTCCTGGGCTGTGCCTCAGGGCTTGGGTGAGATCTTCACTTCTAACTGGGAGGATCCTCCCCTGGGAACAGGATTTGACCCGAGTCTTGATTCCTCTCAGTGTATGAGTGCCAATTACAACAATTAAAGTGACACTGAGAGGTGAAAAACTGCTCTGTTCTGTTGTAATATCCTGTCAAAGGACCCTGAGTTATAATTACTTTGTATTAGTTTCAAAGTAACTGGAACCACAAGTGGGCATTGTTCTCTGGCATTAAAATGTGTGTTGTGTTGGCTGGTTACCACTGTGCAGAGCCATCACACCTTGCTGTTCATCTTTATGCAGCAGTTGTGCACAGACTGTTATAGGTATGGTTTGTTAAATTAGGGTTGTTACCAACAACCACAGAATCATAGAAACATGGAATAATTTGAGTTGGAAGGGACCTTAAAGATCATCTAGTTCCAACTTCCCTGCCACGGGCAGGGAAACAACTTTTCGCTACATGCCATAAAGGAAAGTTTGCCTTCTCAGTACTCCTCTCTTAAGACGATTCTATATATTGTCTTTTGAAACAATCTTTGCCAAAAGCAAATTACTGCTTTATTTTCTAAACACTTGGGCTGTAGAGCATTTTCCTCTTGGCCTAAAATAGGGCAGCAGAAGCACCTAAGCAAGGGGACTGAGAATAGAAGTTCCTTGGCAGGAAGGAACTGAGGCAGTGCTGTCAGTTGCTGTGATAACGGGGCTTAGTACACAACGTTGCCGTTTCCATGGCCTCCAAGCTACTGAAGATGTGGGATTGCACCAGATTTTCAGTGGTTTTGTTTTCTTCCATCTGTTTCATATCCTATGAACATAGGATACATATGTATGAATGTAGGATGATTATTGCTTGTGTGGTGTGGTGTTCTGTGGAATCACGGAATCCCCTAATGTGTGTGTGACCTCCTGAGATCGAGTCCCACAGCCCAGCTCAGGCAGGGGCAGCCAGAGCAGGTTGTCCAGCATCTGGTGAGAGTTTGAGCATCTCCACAGATGGAGACTCTGCAGCCTCTCTGAGCCGCCTGTCCCAGTGTCTGACCCCATTCAGGAAAAATGTGGATCCTTGTGTTCAGATGGAATTCCATGTGGTTTCCCTCGTGCCCATTGCCTCCTGTGCAGAGCAGTCAGGCCGCCCCCATCCTTGTTCCCTCCCAGCAGGTACTTGAGCACACTGGTCAGACCTCCTGGAGCCTCCTGGAGCAGCCCCAGCTCTCTTGGCCCCTCCTCCAGTCCCATTTACCACCTTAGTGGCCCTGGTGTTTGAGGTGGTGCACACTAACACAGGGCATTTATTTATTTATTTTTGCTGGCTAAGTGTTTGGTTTAGCTTGATCTCTTAAGGAAATGAAGGTATTATGATTGCTCTGTTAGGAGCTGCCCCAAAGAACTTAGGAAGCTGGTGGCTGCTTTTAGACATATTTATTAAAAAATGGGGTTACTTACACTTTTTGTGTTGTGGTTGTTTTTTGTTTGGTTAGGTTTGGTTTGGTTTTTACTTTTGTGAAAATTGAAAGAGAAAGGCCAAGTGAGTGTCCTGCCTGGGGAAGGGACAGGCGGAGCTGGCAGCCTGCAGGTGATAGGTGACAGCAGGACAGTTGGCATGTGAATCTAGGGCAGGTAGGTCCAGCATACACACGCTTTTTCTTCCTTGGGTCTGCTCAGGGGACATGTGAGGGTAGAGCTGGGACAAGGAAAGGGCCAGGGGACACCTGCAGAAATCTGCAGGGCAAACAAGCCTTACTGGGTCCACTCTTAATGGGACATATTTTGATTTATGCAAGCTGCTTTCCTAATGTTCTGGATTCTTCCTCTCTTGAAGACAAGCACCACCACATGCCCTAAATGCATATTTCTGCAGAGGTTGCTCCTCACGTTGGGCACCACTGCCAAGGTGAGCATGCACATGTGAATTCACATAAAGGCTTTCACGGGTAGTTGGGGTACGTTAGTGTGACTTCTTGGAGTCAGGAAGGCCGGGCGGGCCTCTGCCAGGTGGGAGGTGCCTTCAGACCTCTTGTTGCATGAAAACTGCTTCTAGGGAAATTTACGTCTCAAGGGAATGGTGATGGCTGTCCTAAGGAACGAAAAGTGCATTAGTAGCAAAGTAAGATCTTGGTTGTTTGATTTGTGACATCAGTTCATGCTCATTAGAATGTTTAAAATGGTACTCATTTAAGATACATACAGGCACCACTAGAAAGGGCCTGGCTGCATCCTCTCTGCATCTTCCCTTATCCTGCCCCTTCATTATCCCTGTGGCCCTTCCCTGGGCTCTCTCCAGTCTGTCCCTGTCTCCGTTGTACTGGGGAGCCCAGCACTGGACACAGCACTCTGGGGTGTCCTCACCAGTGCTGAATAGAGGGGAAGGATCTCCCCTTGACCTGCTGGCAAAATAGCCTAGGACACCACTCGCCTCAGGGGCACAGCACTGGCTCACGTTCAACCTGGTGTCCACTATTGCCCCCATTTTTCTGCCAGGCTGGGTGACCCCAGCATGTGCCTGTGCTCCCCAGGTGTGGGATGTGACCTGTGAAAGCCCTTTGCTGGCACTGCCACTCTAGGACTCTTATTTGAGAGATACCTGGGTGTCATCCTTTCCTACTTCCCCATCTCCTGCTGGCAGTAGCCGTGGCCATCACTCCTCCTTACAGCTTACTGTTGCATTGTTATTGACATGATAAGCAGGTTCACTTACCAGTAATTTATTTTTATATAATTATAAGGCTCCAGTGTTTTGTTCGAAGATCAGTGGCAGCATTTTGGGAAGAGATGGTCCTTTGTGAGAGGCACTGTGGCTTCCACAGGTACCTGAAGAGCTCTCCAGCTGGGTGGCAATATGATGAGCTCGCTGGCTCCTGTCTGCATCTCAAACAGCACAAAGGCTTGTGGAAATTTCCCCCTTTGTTACCAGAATGCCTTGAATATTGTCCCTCCTGGTACCCTAATTTCCTTTAGGGAGATGGGGAGGAAGGATGACAAAAGTGATGCTGTGGGCTCCGGCCCCTGGTGTTCTCCACTTTAAGTGCTTTTTCCTCTCCTGCCTTGTATCTGCTTTCTGTGTGGAATGACTTGCAGCCTGGGAAGGCACTTTGTTTCTCCACCCTGAAACCTGACCTCACAAATAGCTGATTAATGGGAGTGTCTGCAGCCTGATGGTGACCTCATAGCATCCCAGGAGGAGGGCTTTGGGGAGTAGCAGAGACCAGATAAAGGATTTGCTTTCACCTGGATCCTTTGCACAATAGGCTGGTGAAAATAATGGGCAAGCCTGAAATGCAGGCTCACTGGGTACCATATCTGTCTCTGTATCCTTCAGATCCTCTTGGTCTATTCCTGGAACCTGCAGGCACTGCCAGATTTCACCCATGAGCAGCAGAGTCTGTGTGCTTATTAGAGGGTTATTCCAATTTACCTTGAGTCCTCTTCTGCAATTGTCTTAATTTACAAAAGCTGTTGGTCCTGGAGAAACCAGTTTCTTCATTTTCACCAGAAATACTGTGATACTTGTAATGATTTTTTTCTGCTGAGCAGGCAAATGTTGACTTACATATTTATGATACTTTCCTCCTTGCCTTTCTCCAAAATACAGCCATTTAGTTCAGAAGTAGAAAGCAACACAAGTGTGAGCATCTGTAGCGATCCCACCATGTCTTCTGGGTGAGACAAATCTGATGTTATGGGGACGTCAACCGTCATGTCTCAGTTTTCTCTTGTGCCTTTTGTCAGTGATTTCACTTGAATGTTTTTCAGAATTGATCACAGTATTGTAGGTTATAATTAAAACTCAGTAACTGAAGATAATAAAATAAATTCCATATATTTAAAAGTAACAAACAGGAAAAGATGTTTCTGGAGATTCCTGTGTTTCAAATTTGTATATATTTGAGTAGGCAGGTGTAGTGGTTAGATTTTGGGGCTATCTCAAACCATGACAGCAGGTTTAGTTATTTTAGATATAGATTCTAATGTTCTCTTTTCCCTCTGAACTGGTAAAATAAACTCACTAGCCATCCTTACAGCATCCTCACGATGTCTTCAAGCTGAATTATCTGTCCCCAGGCTGAATTGTCTCACCTTTCGTAAACATAACTAATGTCATCAGATAACTTCTACAATAGAAGTTACTTAATAAAGAAAATAACTTTGTGTTTCAAGCACTGCTTAAGTCATACAAATAAATATGTATTAGACAGGCAGGTTCGTGTAAATTTTACTGTATAAAAGAGATGACTTTCTACCCCATGGTGTGCTTGATTTGTGGAAACCTCCACCTTGCACCCTGTGCAGAATAAACAATGTCTCCTCTCTGAATTAGGCTCTGTGTCTGTGTTTAGAGAGCTCCTAAAATCAGACTTTGGCCTATGATCAGCACATCCCCCGTGTGAAGGATTGGCAATCTTGGGATTCTGAGCATGCCTTTCATTACAAAACCTGTAGCAATAAAACTAAACAGGATTGTAAGCTAAAGATTTACCATCCTATCGTGTGTCTCCTGATGCTGGACTGGGATCGATGTTAATGCAGATAACAGTGATGGAGATAATTCCTTCCTTCCCTTGAAGGTGGACTGGGGGCATTTGATGGGGAATAAATCAGTGGTGCCTTTTCTATGCTCAGCTGCCTCTACCAGCAGCAGGAGGGTTGGCTGCCATTCTCGATTGGGTCCTGTCCCACCCCTGACCATACGACACCAGGGCAGGGACCATCTGCAGAGGTTCCAGAGCAGCAGCCGCTCTCTTCCCTTTCCACGTATGATTCCAGTGTTGTGGCAGCCTGCCCGTTTGCCTCCTCCTTTGCGCATGGCTCCCTGTAGGGTGATGCAGCACATAGTTGGCTTGGAGTGGGGTGACAGCGTGGATGGAACCAGGCTGGCAGCAGTGATGCATCCTGAAGGATGCAGAACATGCTGGGCTATTCCTGGACCTTGGCTCCCGTGGGATCAGCCAGTGCTGGCTTTTAGCTGCAGGAATGAGGTGTGTCCCACTGCCGGTGAGAAGCCAGGCTGGTCTGATGGAGGATACCTAGTGCAAACTGAGAGCTCAAGTACAAACTGTGATGCTTTAGGGTCAGGCAGAGGAAGCCACGCTCTGAGACAGGCAGAAGCAGCTTGTCGTTCCCTCATCTTTTTTGATCTTCTCCCCATCACAAGTTTGTGTACAGAATACGGTTTTTTTGGTGAAAACTATACATTTTGTTAGCGTTTTAGACATGATGTTATAGGACCAACAGCTGTTGGAAAACCACTTGCTAAAAACACGTGATTAGTTATTCTAATTTTTTCTGATAAATGGTATGAATTCTACACTGATGAGATGAAATTTTTTAGAGATTCTTCTGTTTACAAGTTATTAAATTTTATTAATTTAAAGGAGACTAACAGAGGGAATTTGTGATTCTGTTTTGCAGTGGAGACTGACTGTATGATATGTATTTCTAAATAATTTCTCTATGAGAAATCAGACTTTCCACATGTAATGCCCATCAGTCCTTGCCATCTGGTAACCTTACTTTATTCTCACTAATCTTGGAGGGAAAAAAATCTATATCCAAACACAGATCCTTCGTACAAATCCTCTTTATGTCACTCAAGCTTATGGCACTTCTTAATATTCATAAATATCAATGTGTTCCTAAAAATTACTTTTCAAGTAAAATAGCGAGCGAGCACTATGAACTGTTACTTTATTTAACAAGCAATTCAGGATAATATTCTGAATGTGAGTTCCTGATGATGCTAAGGGGTGATGGCCAGGTTTCCCCTCAACTGGCTTCCCTGCATGAGTCAAGTCGTGATCCCCAAATGGGCTTTGATGAGAAGTTGTTTTTTTCTTCGTGCAGTGAAGCACCTGCTGCATTGTCCCTTTCTGTTCGTGGCTCTGCAGGTGGATTTGTCAGTGATACTGTTGGGATGTGCCAGATATATGAAGGAGAAGTTACCACCAGGGTTCAGGAAGCAGAGTTGTAAGAGAAAAACCAAGGAGGTCTGGGAAGATTCGATCTTACTGCCATTGCAGATGGATTTAAATCATAGAATTACAGAATGGTTTGGTTTGGAAGGGACCTTAAAGCTCGTCTCATTCTACCCTCCTGCCACAGGCAGGGACACCTTCCACTATCCCAGGTTACTCCAAGCCCTGTCCAACCTGACCTTGGACACTTCCAGGGATGGGGCAGCCACAACCTCTCTGGGCAGCCTGTGCCAGGGCCTCACCACTCTCACAGCCTAGAATTTCTTCGTGATGTCTAACCTAAGCTTGCCCTCCTTCAGCTTAAAGCCATTCCCCCTTGCCCCATCAAGGCTGGAAAGGGACTGTGATGACTGAAGTTTCAAGAAAAATGCCCAGACAGTCTTCACCTTTCTGAGAGTGATGTAACTTTCCATCTAGCAGAGGCACCTTGGCACCTCTGTTCTTGCTCTTGCCCGCTGAAGAGGATGAAGATGGCCCACATCTCCGTCATTGTTGGTTGTCATGGAGGAGGCGGCATGGAGTATCCCAGCTGAGAGGAACTTCTCTGTTCTCCTGTACAGTCCTGGAGCTCCCATGGGGAGTGCTGGCCAGCCTGTGGCTGCTCTGCATTGGCTTCAGGTGGTGAGGTGATGTCTGAGCAGCCAGCTGGACCCTCTCCTGCCTTTCTTAGGGGGAACTTGCTTGGCGTTTTCAGGAGACTGTGCTGTGGTGCTTGAGCACTTCCCATCACCAGTGTGTGTGAGCCTTGTAGGCTCAGCCTATGCCACGCTGTGCCTGTCACATGCGCTCAACTTGTGTCACACTGACTGTGTCCTGCCTTCTCTTACTGCTGTGCAAGGACCGACAGGTGTGTGCAGGCCTGACGTTACATCCGTCTGCTGCTCCTTCAACAGGGCTGTCAGCTCTAGTCTAGCCTTTCAGAGACAGAGCATCACTGTGAGATTTCACGTGGATCTCAGGGAGACTGGCAGCTCATCTGCGTGTGTGTCCAGGGACACCACACTTGGGCCATGACACACACAGCGGGGCTTTGTATTTTGTGGTAGAACATGCCGCCTTCTCTTCAAGGAGGTGGTCAGCTTTCCGAAGGGATGCATCGGGTCTGCAGTTCACCTCGCAAGGCTGTTGGGTGGCAAGGTGTCTGGAATGATATCCGTGAAGCTGTGTCTTGCCTAGCAGGACAAATGGCTTTAGTTCAGGATTCAGTGGGATGCACTGGACCTTTTGCTCCTGACCTGGATTGTGACATGGTCTCCATGGTCATGGACAGCTGCTATTGTCTACCTTTTCTCCCTAGTTGGAAGGGACCTGCTCAAGGCAGAATGTGGTGCTGAACTGAGTCTGACAAAAACAGTTTCAGGCTCTTATTTTTCTTTCCTGTTCTACCTGGGCCTTGACCCTCCCACCCTCAGCCACTTGGTGGCATGAACACAAGTTACTACTTAGTGCCAGAGCAAACCTGCTTGTCCCCCTCAAGAGGAGAAGCATCAGAAGAGGGCTACCTGCCCTTCCGCCTGCTGGTTTTTGTGGAAAGGTTTTTCTGTTGAACACGTGCCAGGTTGCTCCCGAAAGATAATTGTACATGGTAATTGTAAGTCCTGATTTAAAATAGGAAAATTTACTGATCTTTTAATGGTTGGATATTTTCAAAGTGTATGGCCCAGAGGCTTTTTCCCCTGTTTGGATTTGGGATTCTGTGCTAGAAGAAAGACTGAAAGAGCTCATTGGCAATGCATTTGTGAACAGCATGTGTGGGAGGAGTGTACAATGTGATGTACCACACATTTAGAAGAACTTGGTCATGGAGAAGTACCTTCCCTTCCCCATGATGGGAAGAGGTTTCATTTCACCATTTCATTTCATTTTACCTCTTTCTTTCACCAATCAATGATAGCTTTGGAAAAGAATGCAAATATATGTTTTGGTTGAACTAAACCAGAAATCTCTATTTACTAGTGAAACTGGAGAATTTTACTTTGGAGGGGCTTCCCAGCACAGTGTTTCAGCAGCTCCAGGGGCATCACAGAATCATTTGGGTTGGAAAAGACCTTCAAGATCCAAGTCCAACCTTTGACCTATCACCACCTTGTCACCTAGACCATGGCATTAAGTGCCTTGTCTAGTCAGTTCCTGAACATCTCCAGGGATGGTGACTCCACCATCTCCATGGGCTACCACACTGCTCCTGGGCAGGAGCTGGGGTTATCCATCAGGTGATGACTGTTGTCCTCATTCCTTCCTCAGTGACTGTGGCTTCACTGGGGAGCTGTTCCCCCATTCTGGGGCCTTGCCCTCCCACCAGCCTACTTCCCTTCTGTTGAAGTCTCCATGGCTGCTCTGCTGCTCACTTGCATGTGGTGGTTGACAGATCTCCTGCTCACTTTGTTACAAACTTTTGAGTCTGTAAAAAAATGACTTAAACACCTCTCAGGATAGTTTTGTGGTTTAACGCAATTTTTCATCACAGCCACCTTTTGTAGCAGCATTAAATGCAACTGCAGCATCTTTGTAAATTCCACTTGTTTGAACCACTGCCCATATTTCACTAGCCCCACCTTTGTGCCCCCACCCTGGTTGCTTCCCTTACCATCCCTTCAGCTGTGTGGCTTTTGTGGTGGGTAGTCCGAGTTCAATCAAAATCACCACATAATTTACATCATAATGCCAGATGCAAAAATATGTACAAATGTATTTTAGCCCTCACAGATGAAGACAGCTTACACTACCAGCTTGAGTAATTTTGACTTTCTTCCCTTTTACAATGTTTATTCCATTAATATTTGTTTCACTATCTGTTGTTATCAATGCTCTGTCTCTGCTGAACATTTAAAACCAGTGCATCGGTGTCTTATCTCCCTGAGGCTTGTGCAAAGCTGTGCAGGAGGCAGAAAACTTCAGTAGTGACTTCAATAGTGCAATATCGTACGTGAAAAAATATAGAAAATATTTAGGAAGAAATTAAGAACAGGGAGGGCAAAATTTGGACACTGATTGTTGGATGCTCTGCACTTGCTGCATTTGGGGTATGATGATCTCTGTGATTAGAGGGAAAATTAGCATCTATGCTCTTGATATAAGGAAACTTATCTTAAACTAGTACTTACCAGGTAATTTTACTGGGAATGTCTCTGTCCAAGTGCCCAGCTTACATACTACAGCCTCCTGTGGAAGCAGTGTGTGAAGCAGGAGGTCACACATGGTGATGATGCAAGGTCATGACGTGATGGGTGTCCAGCATCCACTCAACCTATTAACACTGAATGGTATAAACTATGTTTATACACACATATTAAGGTGATATTAGTATTAAAAATGTAGGTAACTAGAGCTGGTATAGCTACACCACTGGGCACTGTCTTGGTTTGAGTTACTCCAGACTTGAACCCTGTGGACTTCTTACTGCATGGTAATTTTTGCACCAAATCTGTAGGTGATTTGCTTCCAGCATTCTCAGGAACACCCACTCTTCCTTAAAAACTCAGGGCAGTAGCACTGGAAGGGACTTCCTGAGTCAGCATGTCCAGTCCCCGGGTATTGCAGGCACTTGAGTTACATAATGTGTTTCATAAATATATCAAGCTTTGGCTTAAAACCATTAGTTGAATCTCCTGCCTCTACTTCTTCCTTCCTCTAAATTGCAATGGGGTTGTTTGTTGGGTTTTAATTCATGACCTGGTTTCCCTGGCTTGTTCTTGTACTGGCACTGTCCCTTATGATTAGTGAGTTTTACCCTATCAAATATTTATTTCTTTGTTGTGTTAATGGGAGCTGGTCCTGTTCTGTCTGATCTCTGCTTGCTGTGTGTTGGAGCCAAGCTCTGTTCCCTTGCCAAAGAAGGCAGGTTTGCTGGACTGTGCCACGTGTCCTGCTGGTATGGAGGTATGCTGGTATGACCCATGTGTCACCTGGCCAGCCCAGTCTTGTTTTACAGATTCCCTCATCCCCCTTTCCTTGAGTGACCCTTAGCCGTATCTGGTGCTTGGACTGATCCTCTCTGAGAGGCAGGACGAATAACAGGTGATTATTTTCCAGGGACATCTCGCATATGTGTGAGCTATGAATGCTCTCCGTGGGTGTCCCAGTGTCACATGGCCTTTTTCAAAGCGCTAGTAATGAGGTTTATGTGAGGGCTGTCACCTTCCCTAGCACAGTCCAGTGCTGTCAGTATGACACGGAGTGGCGGAGGCGGCAGCATGTCCGTCTCCTCCGTGCCCTCCTCAGCTGCAGTTGCGTCTGGCCCAGAGCACATCACTGTGGGACTGATTAACTGATGGTTCTGTCATCAGCTTCTTCTTCTCCACCCTCCTTCTCACAGCAGAACTGGCTATTCCCATGTGCATGCCTGTGCCCTCAAGTGCTGTTCAGGCCAGCATTGCTCTGGTCTCCAGCATCATCCAGTTTTTCCCTACGATAGTTTGTTCTCTTTAGTGGCACCTCCCGGTCTAGTGTCATCTGCATGACTTCAGTCACACCTCCTTTCCATCAGGCCATTCTGATGGAAATAGGGACAAGGCTGTTCTCAAGGCCAACTGCTCTGCTGGCCGCCCCGTCCCTTCTTTGTGCACCCCTTTCCTTCCCTGCATCTGCTGTCCCAGTTAACCTTGTCATCAGTCCCACTGGGAGATGGCAGCTTCTGGACAGGCAAACATGGTCTGGGGCAGAGCTGGAGCAGGGTCCAGGGTATGGGAGGGTCCCTCTGTCTCTCCTGACTGTGCTGGAGGGCCAGACCAACTTCATGGAGAGCACTGTAAGAGAGAAGCGATCCTTCTTTGGAGAAGGCTCAGATCCTTTGGAACAGGAATATGGGAGATTGTAATCTTTGCATACATTGACAAAAAAGACATTTAGTTCACAAAAGACACTGAAAGTCCCATCTATGACTGTTGAGTATTTAGCAGATAAGAGACGTCACTTTGACTTCCTGAAGTTAGCAGCAGGAACAGAAATCTTTTATCCCCAAGCTTTGCAGATATAAAGGAAATGTTACTTCACTAGAAGGTTGTATGCTTCTGTGGAGATTGGAATGTTTCTTCAGGAGTGCATTTATCTTTGAAGATAGCTTAGGATTCCAATACAGGACACAGAGCATCTTTCCATCATGAAACTGTGTACTGTGAGTCCTTCTGGGCTAATGAATTCTAAAAACTAAGTTAAAAATACAGTTAAAATGACATTATAATATGTTCTCTTCTACAGTGTTTTGGCCATTGTGCTAATAAATGGCCTAGTTCACTGTCAGCTTTATTTGAGGGCAGAGACCTCAGCCAAGGAAGGCTGGTAGTTATTTTCCCATATGAAATGCTTGTTTATGTGTGTCTTCATGTGATTTAAGGTTACATATCATAAGTGTTTTTATATCACAGCTGCCACAGCTGTGGTGGCATAATGGCCAAATACACCCAAAATGAGGAACCCCCAAGGAGCAGAACCAGAGACATTAGAGAACACACAGAGCAGAGCAAGGGACATTGGAGAGCACAACTGGAATTTGCTGAGATTTATGATAAGTGCAGAGTAAGGTTTTGAACAAATATGAAATTTGAGTTGGTGAATCAATTACCTGTGAGTTTTAGTAAGTGTGGTCTAGTTGGGGTTTTAAATTGTTGGTTCTTCATGTCACAGCTGCAGTGACCTTCTGTTCAGCTTGTGGCCTCTTTGCCAGTGCAGTGCGGGAGGGTGAGAGTTTGGCCTTTTGAGCTGTGTCCTGTAACACTAATGCTTGAGAGCCTCTTCTGTTTGCTGTAACTGAAATCCTTCGGAGATGGAGAAGATACAGTTTGTTACCAGAATTTACACTTACTGATGGTGTGTTTTCTTGTGGCAGCAGAATCAGGGGTTCGCTCTACAGGTGCCATGGCTACGGATCTCCTGGAGCAGGGTCTGCTGAAGGCAAGGGCCTTCCAGGAGAAAGGTTGGCATTGCATGGGTCTGTAACCTCGAGGCACTGAGGAGCAAGATGAGTGATGATCAGGTGAAATGCAGGGAGCCTCTTTGTACCTGTATGTGCCACTGTTCTCAGGGAGCCAAAATGTTTCTGAAATTCATGTCATGTTAGGTACAGTAGGATGGAAATGTAGGCATGTTTTTTATTACTGTGGGGGGCTGATGGCCATGTTTTCCTGTTTGTGCGAGGGTCCACTTCAGCTGTTGCGACCAGCGAGGGAGAGCAGCTTTAAATATTTGTAAAGTCAGTGTTTTCCCAAGGGACACACTAAATATGTATGTTCTACCTCTCTTCTTGATAGAAACTGGGAATGTTTTCATGCAATGAAGTCAAGGTAACATTGGTGTAAGGTAGACAAGTCAATTTCTTAATCTTCTACTTCAGCTTTGCTAAATAAATGACTTTATATAAATGCCTATAAGGATAAAAAGCTGAACATACAATCACATAGTAGTTTGGGTTGGAAGGGCCCTTAACGCTCATCTCTTTCTAACACCCCTGCCGTGGGCAGGGACACCTTCCACTAGACCAGGTGAATCCAAGCCCCATCCAAGGTGACCTTGGACATTTCCAGGGATGGGGCAGCCACAGTTTCTCTGGGCAACCTGTGCCAGGGCCTCACCACCCTCACAGCCAACAATCCCTTCCTGATATCCATCTAACCCTGCCTTCTGGCTGTGGGAAGCCATTCCCCCTTGACCTGTCCCTCCAGGCCCTTGTCCAAAGTCCCTCTCCAGCTCTCTTGGAGCTCCTTTAGGTACTGGAAGGGGCTCTAAGGTCTCCTGGGAGCCTTCTCTTCTCCAGGCTGAACACCCCCAGCTCTCTCAGCCTGTCTCCAGAGCAGAGGGACTCCAGCCCACGGAGCATCTTCATGGCCTCCTCTGGAATCTCTCCAGCAGCTCCACGTCCTTGTGCTGAGGACCCCATATCTGGAGACAGCTCTGCAGGTGGGGCCTCACCTGAGTGAAGGCGAGGAACAGAATTCACTCCCTCTCCCTGCTTCCCGTGCTGAGAGGAGGAAACCAGAGCTCAGCTTTCACCCACAACCCCGCAAAGGCCTGAGGGTCGGGTCTGAGCTGAACCCCCGTGCTCCCTTCACTGTGCCCCTGCTGCACACACTGCCAGCCACCACAAATTAAGGCCACGTAATGAGATTTCTGCATCGCTGTGCGTCTCTGCTTGATTCCTCACTGATGTGATGTGATGATTTCTGATGATATGATACTATTTTTAGCCATTTTCTTCCTTCGCAGGAGGCAGAAAAGCAGAAAACCAAGCTATCTGCATTGTACCACTGCTCTTCAGAGGAATAGTCCTTCTTTAGCCTTAAGATGATTTTATGCTAGATATTTTCCCTGTAAAATGTAGTGTATTAGCCATTGTTGTTTGCCATAATCCTGGGTTATTACAGACCAGTGACCCTGCTTGAAATCTGGGGATAGAGCCTAGCAGAAAAAAATGCATGTGACTTATTTTTATATATAGCTGTTTAACACTCCAGTTCTCTTAGATGACTGAGGTGATTAGCTGTTTCATTGTTCATATTCAGAAATTATTCTTTGAAATCAAGAGTCGAGGCTCTGGAAAAAAAAAGAGAAAAAATAGTAAAAGTATTAACACTGTGGTCAACCTTGAGAACTCCTGCGAGTGGGGGCTGTTTCTGCTTCCAGTGCACCCACTGAAAGCAAAAAAAGTACCTTTTCTTAACCATCAGTGGAATTCTCTGGTTCATTTTATTTCTGTTTTCTAAATGTCTTTACTGCATCTCCATCCAGTTGGAGCTGGGAGCTGTGAGTCCCTGAACTGAGAGTCTGAGCTGAGCTCCATGCAGTGAAACCATCAGGGAAAACCAGTTGCAGTACCTGGCCCTGGGAATGAGAAACCAATGAAATCAAGGGCAGCTGCAGCAGCAGGCTCAACCTGGGATGCTTAACCAGCACTAGATTTTTTTCTTGCCTCTTGGCAGCACTAAAGTGAAAGAATGCAGTCCGCAAATTTGCAATGCAGTTTTAAAACTGGGCATTGAGATTGTGTCACAGTGCTTTGTGGATAGTGTATTTGGTTATTTTAAAATGTATTTTAAAAGACCATAAGGCTGTGCTGTTTGATTGTTTCTTTGGGTTTTTTTTCCCCCTACTTGACTTCATACTGACAGAGAGCAGGATTAGATTGAATATTGGGAAGAAATTCTTCCCTGTGAGGGTGGTGAGGCCCTGGCGCAGGTTGCCCAGAGAAGCTGTGGCTGCCCCATCCCTGGAAGTGTCCAAGGCCAGGTTGGACAGGGCTTAGAGCAACCTGGTCTAGTGGAAGGTGTTCCTGCCCATGGCAGGGGGTGGAATGAGATGAGCTTTAAGGTTCCTTCCAACCCAAACCATTCTGTGATTCTATGCTCCTGTTAAATATATTTATGTTTATAATGAAACAAGAGTGTATCTGCAGTGTCTACTTTCAGAAGTTATTGGAATTTTACTATTCTGAGGCCAGAAGTGTGGATTTGATTCCTGTGAATATTCTTTGCTGATTAGCAAGTGTGAGTAAGCACCTACAGAACTTCATATTTGTGCATCAAACATCTGTGCAGCATTTAGGTCAGGTTGTTGGGGCACAGACAGATGAAAAACACAATAAGCAAGAGTAAACCAGAGGGATTCTTTTTCTCTTTTGTCTGAGTTTAGTGCTTTTTGTACATATTACAGCTAGAAAATGTTCTAATCGGAAGGAGACTTCCAAGTTAGTGTCCCCTCCGCCTGGTTATTTTTAGGAGGTTTAAAGGTTTGGGGTGATAGCTGGATTCCTCTTCAAGTTCCTGAGAAATTCCCACAGCTTGATCAGGGCCAGGATTGTATCCCACCTCTGAAAGAAACAGAAAAAGTGAAATGCCTATGGGTGTTTATTTACGGAGTTGCATTCACTCAATAACATGTGCTTGGCAGTATGACTGCCTCTGGGAGCCTGGTTAATCAAAAAAAGTTAAAAAAAATTAAAACACTTTATTCAGTTTGTTTTCTCTGTTTCTCCTGCCCTGTAATGAATTTCCAGCACCATGGGAAGGTGAGGTTTGGTGCAGAGAGCCCCATGTGGCAGGGGGTTTGCCGTGTGCTGGGGATACACCTGGTGGGTTGAGTTTGGGCAGGAGGGAGGCTGGAGCCAGCCTGGCTGCTCATCTGGGCCACCTGCAGCCCCGTGATGTGGGCCAGGAGCCACAGCTTGAGGCCTGTGACACAGCATCATGCAGGGCATGAAGCACTGCCTCTGCTGTCTGTCTCCGGAGGCTGCTGCTCGCAAGAGTAACTCACATGAACCTCAAGTGCCTGCTTTCCCCAAACTTCTGACATTGCTTAGTTGTGCTTGTGGCTGTGCTCACCTCTGAGTAAAGTCAGTTCAATCTCTGCTGCTTCTAGTGGCTAGAGTGGTCTTTCGCTGGATGCTGTACGGAATGTCTGCTGCAGGGAATAAAGCCTGCCTGGATGCCCTGGTGCCAAGAAGGATGAGCAGCAGTGACAGTGATAGCTCTGTCAGGAACATCTTCCTCGGGCACAGCCCTGTCAGGAATCCTCTCCTTCTTATCCCACTGCTGTGGCTGGTAACTTCACTCTGGATTTGGGACTTTTCCAGCTCTCAGAGTTTGTGATGTGCAGGGAGAAGCTCAGGTGAGATGGGCCCTGATGGGGGGAGCAGGTACAAGGTGCTGCAGAGCCCTCAGGCCCGTGCACACAAATGCATTCGATCTCCTCAGCACCAAGTGGGCTGTTCTGCAGCGTTTTTATCCAAAATGCTGCTCTGCCCTCCAAACACTTAGGGCAATATTAATTTTTAATGTCACTGTCTCTGTGTCTCTTTCTTTTCAAGTGTTTAATTGATTTCTAGTTTTATGTTTCTTTGATTACTTTTAGGTTGCAAAATAGACAAGTCTGAGGAAGAAGACTGAGCCACATTTGTAGAACACTTAATCTTTCAATCAGTTTTCTCTGAATTAAGCCAAAACAGCAGTAGCAAATCCGGGAATCCTATTAAAGGTGACCTACATAATGGGAATAAAATTGGGCTTGTACCTTCTTTTACTTTCTAATTTACTGTTAAGAAATCTGTGAATGTTTTTCTTAACGTCCTTTCATTTTTATTGCTGCTAAACCCCTCATTCCTACCTGGCTGGGATGCATGCTCCTGGCTGGAGAAACAGGAGCAGGAGGGTGGTGAAAGCTGAGCTGCTGTGATAGGATGGGGATTTAACCCTTGCCTGTAATGAAAAGGGTTCGTCAATAGAGCTTTAGCAGAGAGTGATTCCTGCAAAAACCCGCAAGGAGATGGAGATTATACTAGGAAAAGGCTCTTTGTTGGGATAGCTTCCATCAGGCTCCAAATGGAGCAAGTGAAACTGCTGCTTCTCAGCTCTGTTGCTCAGTGTCACTGTGTCCATTAGGATTTCTTTTCCTTTTTTACTCATTATGATATTATATTGTTGCTCTGGAAAAAGTTTCAATAATCAATTTGCAAATTTACAAGCATGTTGCTTTATAAATCTCTCAAAATCCATAAAACAGGTTGCTGGGTAAGTGACTAAGGGATTTCAATGTTTAATTGACATCTGAGGAAAAAACCACTTACTTAAAAATCTAAACCCTTGTATGGTCTTAAAATTTAATTAAAAAGTAAATGTTTAACCTCTGAGATGACTCCTTTATAGGGGAAGAAGGGTGTTGGTATTGCTGGTATTTATAAAAAATACTGTGCAAAACAACCATAGCTGGGGAAAAAACCAAACCCGTATTACAATACATTTGGGGAGGAAGGAGAATAAAGTTAAAAGCCCGGTTAGAGATTAAAAGCATTGTGGAACACCAAGTGCAGGGAAATGAGACATGGCTAAAGTGTGTTTGATTGTTTCTATAAATACAGGTATGTAGGAATGCAAACTGAGTCACCGCTCCCAGGAATTTACTGAGCAGTTTTAAAAGTCTGCAGGAATAATAAGTGATGTGGCTTTCAGTCATCCACAGGGAGAGGATCCAGTTCATAATGACGGCTCCAGCGTCCCTGCTAATAATTCCAGTAAAAGCAATAGGGAATATGCATGGGGTTTATCCTGAGAGTGCAACCAGATACTGTGCAGATTCGTTCATGTGCAGAATTTAAAAAAATAATCTTACTGTGCATTTAAATGTGTTTGTTTCCCTGGGAATCTTTGCCAAAAAGGATTCTCACCAGATTCTGTCTCTTTTGGAGTACAACAAGGCTTTACTTTTTTAAATTGAAATTTCCATGCCCTTCTGAGCAGCGATGTTTGTGGAGAGAACACTTCCCCCATGCAGAGGACAGAGGAGGGGAGAGAGGGATTTTCCTCCCCAGTATCCATGATTTTAACCAGCTGTTGAATCTGTTGGAGCTGGACCTAAGGAGGATATGGCAAATAGATGGAGAGGGAGAGAGGCAGGGCCAGGAGCAGAGCCTCGTGAGCTCCTTGCAGCCCCCAGTTACTTCCTGCGGGCTCCTCTTGGTCCATAAACATCTTAAAGGTGGATTAAAGTCCTCTTGGCTTTACTTCCTGCTCCCTCTCGTCCTCAGCAGCTCTGGATCCAGGGCTACCCCTGGCCTCAACCGTGCTCCTGCCACTCAGCTGATGGGTTGGTGTTCTAATTACTGGACTGGTTGGTACAGATGATGCTGTACTTCGGGCTTTTTTGGGTGGAACTATTCAGGAGTAATGTAACAAGACTCTAATTTCTGTTTTTGTAAGGCCCGACCAGGACTTGTTCTGTGGGTGGTGGTATAGCTCTGGTGTCCTTGTATACCTGGTGTTACCATGTTCAGGCTTGGTTTGCTGGGAAGAGGATGTGTGTGCTTAGTAGAGCACATGTTCTCTGAGCCTTAGGCAATTTCCCACCAGTCTGTGTCAGGGGTGGTGCTAGAAGCAGCTCCGTTTCTGAACCTAGAAGCATGGATTATGGGTCAGGACTGTGTTGGTGTTTTGTGCAGAAAAGCCGTGGTGACCACGTATCATACAAGAATCAGGCTAGTCCATGTATATGCAGAGATATGGAGATGCATTCACTTCCCAGGGACACTTCTTAGTTTAAATATTTCATGAAAGCACCTGTGGCTCCAGCTCCTGTCAAGAGTTGTGTAATACCTGTTGACTGCAGTAGAGCTGGATGGAATGTTTCATGTGTTTTACTCTGCTCTGGGTGCTGGTGCCTGTGGCAGGGAGTGACTAAAGCTCCCGGGTCAGAAGTGACAGTTTACAGAAAGAACACCCTGAAATGAGGTATTTTCCTGTTGCGTTTTCACCATGAAATGAGTATATCTGTAAAATCATTCCTTCAGCCCAGTGTTCTGTGCAGGAAGACCAATGTTGCTGAAGATGATAGTTTAGATATTAATTATGCATTAAAGATAACAATACTTTCTCATACAAAATAGACTCTTTGGCTTGATAAAATGCTGTTGTGCTCATTACAGTACTTAAAAAGTCTTATTTCCTATTGTCTTATTTATATTCTCCCAGATTTCATTTTTTGTGAAGAAAGGGAAAGTCGTATAGGGCAAACCCATTTTACATGTAATCCTCATCTGTGCCTCCTTATCTGCTTTTTCCCTGTGCAGAAGTTCATAGAGTTTGAAGATGCACTGGAACAGGAGAAGAAAGAACTACAAATCCAAGTGGAACACCTTGAATTTCAGACTCGACAGTTGGAGCTGAAGACCAAAAACTATGCAGACCAGAGTAAGCAAAGGTGTACACCAGACAACATTGTACACATTGCCTTCCACACACATACAGTGCTACTTTAAAAATAATTTTCATACTTTTTCTTTGGTTTAATGTAATTTACGGGGACCCCCTGGTGGTCTGGTGGTTAGGATGTGGTGCTCTCACCGCTGCGGCCCAGGTTCGATTCCCGGTCAGGGAACCCCTCCGGGCAGATGGAGCTCGTCAGCCCTGTAAGGCCATCCATCTAAGAGAAGGTCACTCTAAACAAACCTACATCCTGAGGACCTCACTGCCACCGTCCGAGCTCGCTCGGCCCCGGCAGATGAACCTCAGGATTAAAGGGTGGGCTCAGTTCAGCGCACACTGTGTCTCACCTAAAAAACCCACTGCGCGGGCTCGAAGGGTTAATGACCTTTCCCAAATCTTCGTTTGTGAAGACTGGCCAGACTACTAATGTAATTTACACAAAGCCTGAAATGTCTGGTTATCCCTTACTTCTGAGCCTTCTAAAGGATGGGATGTATCCACACTTATTCAGTCGAGACTGCATTGCTTTTCTTTTGTGGGGCAGGCTCAGTCTCTCCAGGTGCAAGATTTGGGCCTTTGGAACCTGTTTTCCAGTTTCTCCTTTTCTCTGAATAGAATCTTTCATTTTTTTCCTCTTATAAAACCCATCACAATTATTTGCTTGTTTATTTGTTTATTTTTACAAATACTTCCTTAACATGTGCAGCCATGGTTTGTTGACTGGAGTTCCCCTCAGAATTCCTTGGTGTCTTGTCCAGTCCTTGTGCTCCTCTAGTAGCCAGAAGTGCCAGTCCCAGAGGACAATTTAAATTGCTGTCAAACTAAGACGCTTACGGGGCACCAGGCTACTGCTGAAAAACTGTGGTTTTATTGCACTTACTGCACAGAATTGCTGGGGTTGGGAACGTGCAGGTACCCAGGAGCTGAGTTTGTGATGAACACCAGGTCCCACAGCGTGCATTATTCTGTTTCTGTTTGTTTTATTCAGTAGGTATAAACTAATTTCTAACAAAATAGTCTTTGTTTAACAAATAGTTTATTTTGAGAGCCTGGTGTGTGTTAGCTGATGGTTGGGATTCTCTCTTGGCAGTTTCTCGACTGGAGGAACGTGAATCAGAAATGAAGAAGGAGTACAATGCTCTGCATCAGCGTCACACAGAGGTAGAGTGTCACCTCGTTATTTCTGAATAAATAAACTCTTTGTCTATACCTAAAGCCATGTCTATACCTAAAGCCATGACACACAAAACTCATTCTGAACACGAGGAAAAAATATTTTACTGTGAGGACAATGAGTACTGGCACAGGTTGTCCAGAGATGTGTTGGAGTCTCCATCCTTGGAGATATTCACAAGCACCTGGATGCAGTCCTGGCAGCCTGCTCAGGGTGGCCCTTTTTTAGCAGGGGGTTGGACCTGATGGACCCCAGGAGGTTTCTCAGCCTCAGCTGTTCTGTGATGCTGTGCACAGTGCCGCACTGCCACGTCTCCCACTACCAGTGAGCCTCCAGGAGATGCTTTATGTTGGTTTTGGATATGCTCTTTCACAGATCTTCTGTTATGAGATTCAGCTGAAGTAATTTCCCCCACAATTTCTGTCAGATTTTCTATCAGATTATTCTTATATCATCGCTTGTATCATCAGCTTAGAAGACAACAGGAAAGACAAGGAAATATGCAAAAAACCCCAGGAAATTGGAAATGAGTGCTGTAGAAAATTATACAAAAGCAGAAAACGAGTCTTTCCTTCTTCTCTGTTTGCCTCGTGCATTTTTCTCCCCTCACAGATGATCCAGACCTACGTGGAACACATTGAGCGATCCAAGATGCAGCAAGTTGTGGGAAATAACCAAACTGAGGGCAGTGTCCCTCCGAGAAGGTAGGACCACGACCTCTCCATGTAACGTGTGTCACCTGGGAACTTACACACTGAGTGTGTGTGTTTGAGAGAGAAACCAGAGCAGGACCTTTCCCTGGGGATGTGGTAGCAGAAGCTCTTTTTAATGGGTTCTGGGTGAGTTGTGGGTACTTTTTTTAAGGCTTGATGACGAGGAGCTTTGTGCATTGTGTTATGAAACTGAGGCTTTATGATGCTGCTGTTGATGGGGCCCCTGGAAAACACGTTTGTATTCTCAGGTAGCATGTAAAGGTTTATCTGTAGAATGGATGGAGGTGTCAAGTGTTTGTGTGTGTGTCTTTGTATGTGGGACAGCCATCAAAACTGTAGCAATTAAATGCATTAGCCATTATAGGATTTTTTCCCCCTTGTTCCTTCAGGCGAAGCTTTCTGTCAGTCACGCAATAAACCTACTTATGTCCAAGAAATTGATTTTCCTCCCTCCCTGCAGTGTTTGGGTTTTGACTGGAATTGGATTGTCTAAAATATAGGAATCAATTGAGAAAAAAAAATAGCTGGATGGCTGCTTTCCTAGACAGAAGAGACATGCATGAGGGGTGTAGAGAGCTAGACAGGACATGGTGTAAAAAGAACCGGGAGTTTGTAGGTGTTCATCTGTTCATAAAATCTCCCTTATCAGACCATTTTTCTTCCTTCTCTTCTCCCTCTAGCAGTCTGGAAGTCCACACTTAGCTCCCAGAACATGGTCTGATCCTAGTATTACAACTGGAATGGGATAAGCATGTTAGGCTTGTTTCCCTCCCCACTTAACCTTCTGGAAATAAGAATATCTGTGGAAGTGCTTATACAGTAAAATCTAAAAGTACCACAGACAAAAACAAACCCTCTTTTAAAGGGTGGGTCCTATGTGCTCCCGCCAGCTTGAATCATAGAGTCATAGAATATCCTGACTTGGAAGAGAACCACAAGGATTTTCGAACCATTTTTAATGAGCTTTTTCTTCCCTGACTTTCAAATAAGCTGATATTAATTGTAGCTTTTTATATTACCATTCCATGAAAGAGCTGCACAGTGAAAAGTTGCTGGTTGTATCTACAAGACTACCATTCTCTGGGGTGAAGGGCAAAATTTTCATCAAGAATTGCCTCTTCATATTAGAGAAGTCAGTCTTTTACTCTTTTAAGTGTGGCATATTGCTAGTGTCCTTGGAGAGAAACACTGTATGTCTGTGAAAAGCCTCCAGTGGGGCTGTGAACTGAGTCTGTAGGAACTACAAGTGGGAAATGGGAGTTTGTCCTTTATTTCCAGCTTTGCGCCGTTTGCGTGCGTGCGTGCAGGTGTAGCTCTGTATTTGTTGCGCTTGTGCACAAGCACCTGTGACGGGTGTGTTTCAGTGTCACTGCACAGCTGGAGGGGGGAACACCAGTGATTGTGGATTTTGGTGCACTGGGTGGGGGAACAGGCATAATTTCTCATGGCCTCTGATGCAAATCTGAGTGAATTTATTTAAAATAAATGGGACTGGGGAGAAGTTTGTGCATCAGCGTTTGGGGGGGGTGGTATGTATTGATGGGCATCCAGGAGGAGTAATGAGTCTGGTGCCCACTTCCATGTGGTGTGGGTTGCAGTGCATGTGTACCCTGTGTCTGTGGTAGGATGCATGTTCGCATGACATTTGCTCTCTAATGGTTGTTCTTTTTGTCTCGCTTTTTGTGGGATTGCTGCTGTTTGACTGTTATGTTTGTCACTGCAGTCATCGTCAGTCCTGGAGGAAAAGGTAAATCCTATTGCTGTACCTGAATTTCATTAATCCAAGTGTTGGAGGTTGCTGTGGAGTGGTGACGGTGTGATGCTTGGAATGTACTGTACTGATGTGTTTGCTCTCTGTGTATACTGGCCCCTGTGCTGGACTTGCTGGTTCAGGGGAGGTGGAGGGAGCCGCAGAGCTGGGATAACACAGCAGGGAGAACCTTGTGTATGCAAGTGTAGAAGACACATAAGTTCAGTCCCAAAACAGGATCAGATGTCTGGGATGGGACATTTGCACTTCACATCTCAGAATATTTTAAATTCATAGACTCATAGAATCGTAGAATATCCTGAGTTGGAAGGGACCCACAAGGATCATCAAATCCAACTCTTTGCCCTGCACAGGACACCCCAACAATCCCACCATGTGCCTAAGAGCATTATCCAAATGCTGCTTGAGCTGTCAGGCTTGAGGCCGTGCCCACTGCCCTGAAGAGCCTGTTCAGTGCCCAACCACCCTCTGGGGGAAGAACCTATTCCTAATATCCAGCCAACCCTCCCCTGACACAGTTTCATGCCATTCCCTTGGGTCCCAAGAATTTTTTTCTCCCTTATTTTACTCTAGAGAACAAGACATACCTGTTTTCTGAGCGGGGCAGAACAAGTATGTCAGTAGCAGTACCTCTTCAAAGGCACCTCTGGCTGTGTGCTGGGCAGGGAGTGCTGTGCCTGAAGCCTCCAAAGAGAGCAGTTCTCCTCTTTGAATGCTGGCAAACAAACTGTAGTTTTATTATGTTTTGTAAACTTTAGGATGTTACTTGTAGAACATCCTGACCCCAGGTTTTGGCTACTGCAAAATGTAGAGTGTGCTGTTCACCTTGTAATTCAAGGTGGAACTAACCAAGTGTTAAGACTCCCTCAGTACTGGAAAGAATTGGGTGTATGAAGGCTACTACAGCACTCAAAGTTTAGACCAGCCCTTAGAATACTTTAAATTTCTTTGAAGCCTGGTAGCCAACCCCAGGACTGCAAAACTGGAGTTAGCTCTGCTGTGGTGTTTGCTCTTTCTCCTTTCTTGGGAGGTTTAGAAGAGGCTGAAAGGTGTTTCCAAAGAAACTCAGCAAGGAAATTTCTTATCAGTCTGTGTTAAAATCCATTCCTGAAGAACCTACAACTTCTGATGCTATGGAAACTCTGTAGTTCTGTCTCTTTAGCAAGGACTGTGAAGTCCTCGTTTCCTGTCCGTTCAGTGGCTCCTCTATCTTCTTGTGTGATAAATATGTGTGTGTTTGCATGTGAACATAGAAATGAGCTGCGGGTTCCCAGCAGAAATCTGACAGTGATTACCTAAAGAGAAATTTAATGGCTCTTTCAGCACGCCTTTGGGGCAGCTTTTATGTCTCAGTGCTGCCAGTGAGTTATGTCAGGCCATTCCAGCATAGTCACTCTAGCTGCACCACTGGTTTGTCAAGGACTGTTCTGCAGTTACAGAAAACTTTCTCCTGCTCCATATACCTGTGAGGCATGACTCCCTTAAAACTATCATTCTACTCTGAAGAAGAGGAAAGATATGAAACTAACGATTAAAGCAGCTCAAAAAAAGGCCTAATTTTTTTCCTCCTTAAGAAAGAGAGATTTTTTGTAGTAGACTCTTAGGGACCCTCGAGTTATTTATTTAACTGTAAAACTAGGAATTTACTGTCTTTGTGGCATAAAGTTCTAATTTCTAGGTTTGAATCCCTTTATAATCCCTTACACATAACTGACTCTACTTTCTATGGTGCTTGGATCAGTCCCAGGGGTAAAGATTTCCTCTAAGGGGACGCCTTTGCTTGGTATGTTATTGAGAAACTTGAAATCCACCTGTTAGAAACTTTATCATTCGAGCTGGAATGATAGCAGTGGGATATAAGAAGACAGGCAGAGGTAAATGTCCTTTGGCATCATGACCTGGTAGGAGCACAGGTGTATTTGTCAGATTACAGTCCTAAATAGGGATTTAGACAAACAACAGTGGAATGTTTTCACTAAACCTTCAGGGATTGCTAATATTTAAAAGGCACAAGCATCAAGATGCCTTTTGAGTGGAAAGGAAAGGCTACAAGAAAACTGACAATGCTTATCACATAGAAGTCTAGGTTTGAATCTGTGGAAAGATCATAGACTCATAGAATCATTAAAGTTGGAAAAGGCCTCCAAGATCATCAAGTCCAACCTTCACCTAAATACCCTCATGCCCACTAAACCATGTTGCTGAGTGCCACATCCACATGCCTTTCGAGTGCTTCCAGAGATGGTGACTCCACTACTGCCCTGGGCAGCCATTTCAATGCTTATCTACTCTTCCTCAATATCCAACCCGAACCTCCCCTCGCGGAACTTGAGGCCATTTCCTCCTGTCCTGTTACTTGGGAGAAGGTTAATGATGTTGTGTCACTGAGCGGCGTTCCTCAAAAATCCGGTTGCATGCTTCTTTCTAAGAGAGTTTGTGTATGAAACTTTCACGTATCAGTCTGGTGTCTTCAGGAGAGGATTTTAATGCAGATTCTTACGAAAAATGCATCCCAAAGCTGCTTGCTGGGCCACGCTGGAAACACCTTTCTGCCCCTTTTTGCCTATCCAGGATAGGCCACAGGAGATATTTTTTCCTATCCAAGATAGGCACTGGCACAGCGACACGGCATGCTGTGGTGGCTGGGCAGTGCCGGGAGTGGGAAGGTTGGGCAAACATTGTCTCCTCTGCTGGACACTCCACCTCCATCCTTCCTAAAGGAGCTGGCTGGTGTACCATCCCCTGTGTTAGTGTGTTTGCTGTGTCCCAGGAGCCATGGGTCCTGTGGCAGTTGTTTGCCATGATCATAGGTGAGGTGTCTGTGCTGGTTTCCCAGCCTGGGAAAGCTGGGAAAGCTGGGGAGGGGATCTGCTGTTCCTAACAGAGGGGTACAGAAGGGGAGGTTTCATCACACCCCCCACAAATAAGTGGAAGCCCCGTGCAGGATTAGATGAAGTACCATCACTGAACCCCAGTGTGGGTGCACATCACACAGAGAATCAGCTTAGTTCAGCTCTGCAGGGACACTGGAGTCAACTAGAGATACTCCCAGAGTGGAGGTGTGCTCTGTCCCTGCAGACCTGCTTCCCTGGCACCAAACCAGTCGCCAGGTTCAGCAAGCTGCTGCTGCAGCCTTTCTACTTCCACTGCTTGCTCTAGATTTTCTCCCACTGAAACTTGATCTCAAAACCTATGCCAGCTTTTTTGTTCAGAATCAGACCTGCAGCTAGTGAGTCATCTGCAATTGCCAGAAAGGAGAGGATGAATAGAATACACTTAGAGACACCTGGCAATATGCATGATGCATTTATTTATACCTTTGTTTAGTTTCAGTTGTGTAATATGGGTATAGAGAGAGGATCAAAGAGTACAAGTATTCCCTTGCTTAAAATGGGAAGTGATCTAACCTGTCTGTTTCCTGTTGTTGGAGCTCACCAGATTTGGAGTGGAATGTACAGAAGTGCCATGTAGATGACTCTTTAAAGCCTCATTCCTCACTATCTCTAGGAGCTATGGGAGCTTTTATTTTTTTGTTGTGAGAGTTGTTTGCAGCAGCTTGTTTTCCCACAGTACCTTTGTTTCTCAGAAGAGACACTGAGAATTAAATTGACTGGTGGTTCCCTGCACTTTTGTGTTCCTCCAAATGTCTTATATTGATGGAGCAGTCAGTCATGCCTATTGTCACTGACCCCCTCCCTCTTAAAGTCACCCCAGGAGGAGGTATGACTCTAGTAGTAGCACCATGGGACTGGGCAGCCAACATCAAGTGTGGGAGCTGGGAGTTCAGACAGCTGCCCCATGAGAGTGCAATCAAATTTCTAGAAACTAATATTTCACATACACTAGTGTGGTGTTTGTTTTCTGTCAGAACCTTGTACATGGCTAACAGATGTCTTCCCCTCTCTCTCTGTTTTTCTGTTTAGCAGGAAGGAACGTCCCAGCTCCCTGAATGTCTTCCCCCTCGCTGATGGCATGGTACGTGGGCAGATAGGGGCCAAGATCGTCCCAACACTGGACCACTGGCACCTGAGTGACCTCGGCCAGCTGCAGTCCAACTCCAGCTACAAGGTTTTCTAGATCATCACAGAGCAAGGGTTTCCCACTCTCCTGCTGTCAATAACGTCCCATATTTTCATTAAGCTGGAGACCAATCTGTGTCCGTAACCCTTTGCAGCCTCTCCCTGTGTGTTTGCTCCCATGGTAGCTGTGCTGGAGGTGGGAGGATATTCTTCTGCAGATCTGGCATATGGTGTGGGAAGGATTTGACACAGCTCCTCGTGCTGGGTTGTCTCAGGGATTATCTCCTTTACTTGGCTGGCCCCAAGTTGAGAGGGATGTGTGGGGAGGCAGTTAGGGATTGAGAGAAGAGAAATCCTTCACTTCTTAATAGCTTATTTGGGAGAGGACATGGTAGAACCTGTCCCTTCTCTCCCCCTTGATAAGAGCAAGGCTTCTGCAACTCAGGTGGGGCCAGGCATAGGGTTGCACTTGTCCTCCAGTGTTTGTCCTTTTTTGACTGATTGGTGTCCTGGCCTTCCCGTCTTCACTAAAAAGGGCTTCTCATCCTCTCTGGTTGCCCAAGTCTTGCACTGCGCCTAAAGGTCTTATGTTCCTCCTATACCTAGTCACTGCTCTAGACTTGCACTGTCTACCTTCGGTACATCTGTCACCATCACTACTCTGCCTTCTGCACTGGGGCTTTCAAAACCCTCACAGCATTGCAGCTGCACTAGAGCAGCCCATGGTGCTGCCTGATGCTTCTCATGCTCTGCTCTGCCATTTGGAGTGCTCTGCTCTGCCTTTTGAAGCCTGGCCTGAGCCCCAAGGCCCAGGTGGTGTGCTGTGAGCTGACAGCTCACTGCAGCTGTTTGCAGGTTAGGCTGTACGTGGTGACTCTCATTTCCCAGGAGCTGTATGTCTAGACTTTGCAAAGTCTTTGTGCTCAGGATCCCACTGAATTTCTCTCTCTGAATGATGTTCCACAAATGCGTGGTGACAGGTCTGAGAGCCACTGGTGCCTCTGCTGAGCATGCTTACAATGTGTCCACTGATATCTTACAGAGCTTCTGCTCTACTTCAAAAGCGTCTGATCAAATTTACCTTCACTCTGCCTGGAATTTGTAGAACATCATATGTTTTATATGTCACATGTAAGGACTGGTCTCCTTTGGAAAAGTTGTGAATCACTGATCCTGTAAAATACATTGAGGCAGTAAAGGCAGAGAGGAAATTAAAAAAAAAAAAAAAAGAAACCCCTCAGCTTGTTGTCCCCATTCTGCATGTCTCCAGCTTCCATGGATGGGCTTTGGCCTGTGGGACTCTGCAGCAGTGGCCTTCTTGATGCATACCACAAGAAATTTAGACAAAATCACAGTTTACTCAGAAAAGAAAGCAGCAACTTAACTTTTTTTAACAGTACCTCTGTAAAGTGGCCAGGCTACTAGCACAGCACAAGTCTCAGCACTTCATCAGCTTTCTGCTGTCGTGGCATTTGAAAATCCAAAATATCTTTGGCTAAGATGGAGGCTCGGAACCCAATCCTCACTGTAGTGTTAGAGGCACAGAAGTTTGGGAAATGTAGCAACTTGCAGAATGCCCTTCAAGTCCCATAGTCATTTCTGGAGAGCTCTGCCTGGAATTAGGAAATAGCAGGACCACAGTGCAATTACATAACTAAGGATGGTGGAAATGAGGACAGAGCACGAATCCGTTTCTTCATAGTAATACTGTGCCAGCACAACCAAAATGCACAGAACCCAACTTGCCTCTGGGATCAGTTATTCCTTGGTCTCTCCAGGCGGTGCTGCACACCATGGTGTGAACAGGCCTGTGAGCTCTCCAGTGATCAGGCTGGGCAGAGGGGGTTAGGTTTTAGAGAAAAGCTGGGAGGACAGGGTGGTTACATCCATCTTCCACAGCCTTGCTACAGTATAATTCCTTAAGTGATCTCGTTGAGAACTTGTGAAAGAAGTTGAATGGGTCTCACTGGTAACCCAGCATCTGCATTGCAGGGGAACGCAGATAAATAGAAAAAGCTTTGATGTCCAAGTTCTGGTTATGGAGGGTGTCCCACCATGGGCAGGAAAGAAGTCCTGCCCAGGGGTTGGAACTGGGTGATCCTTAAGATCCCTTCCAACCCAAACCATTCTGTGATTTTATGATTGCTGACTGGATCTCTTAATGATTTGGTGGTGGTTGTATCAGGCAAAAAAAATCCATTTCTGGTTCCTAGAAAGCTTTATGCAGATGTAGCAGTGTGCTGCTCCAAATGTATCCTACGAGTATTGCTGGGATTTGTGTTGGTGCTCATTAGGGAGACTCAGAGTGGAATGCTGGGATAAAGCAGGCTAGATGGTATGGTGGAGCCAGGGAGCTTGTGCTGTGGAAGACTTGGATGGGGTAGTGTGTTATGGAGGCTTCCTGAGTATGGAGCAAACCCATGAATACTTAAAGGGTGTGATTGACTGACTTGCTGGATTTGCAGTTTGAAATGGAGATTTTCCTCCTGCAAGCTTCTTGCCTGCTCTCTGACTGAAACGCTGTCTCTTAAATCCTCTGCATGACTGAGATCTCAGCAGTGTGGCTCATGCACCCCTTGCCCCTTCTTCAGAGTTCTGATATTTTGCTGACGTCACTGCACACACGACTCACCTTCCCAGTATGTACCTGACTCTTCTGACTCGTTTTTCTTCTTCGTGGGGCCATACTATAGTTACATTTTAAGTGTCCTTGTTTATTTATTATTACTATTTTCTGTTTTAGTTGCTGTCGTTATTTTATTTTTGCATTCAGCTGTACGTTTATTTTATACAGTGTTTTGGAGATGAAAGTTCTTAACATTTTTGTTTTTATGTACTATGCTTTCAGTGTTATAACCATACAGTTGTGGCTTCTCATGGTGAAATATGACTGCTATGAATGTTGGGCCTTTGCAATGCATTTTGGAGGTCACTACTACACAGTTGATGTTTAGGAGGTTGACAGGTATGGCTGTAGGTAAGTGGTGACTGTGGAGAGTATTCTTTGGGTGAGCTATGGGTTTTGGAGAATGCCTTCTGTGCTGTAGAGGACAGCTGTACTCTTAGTGTAATATTTAGCATTAACAGAGCAGTCAGACAATAGAATGGAGATACCAGCTCCTGGTCTGTGAAGATGAGCATGTTGGTAGTATTTATATTTGGGAGGAATTTCTCCAATGCAGGCTGTTAGGTTGATAAAGTACGTTTTCTAGGTAAATATAAGACTCAGATCTATAACCAAAGAGTAAGTGGAAGACCAGGGTAATTTCTCATTGGTGTGCTCTGGGTGAGGGGCAGGTTACGCCAATAAACAAGAAGTTACAGGATATCTCTGTTACAAATACCACCCTATAGACACTGGTGATCCAGGAGTTTTGAATGACATCTGGTTCATAAGAAGAAGGAATGACATGTGGACCGACCTGGGTGTCTCTTACTATGCTGAGGTGTTCCTGGACTTTGGTTATTCTCATAGACTCACAGTGGGTGCAAGGGCATCCCTGAAGTCTTTCATCCAACAGCAGTTTTGTTCGGGGAAAGAGTTTTCATGGTTGCACTTCACACTTGATACTCTTTGTCCCTTTGTACATCAGAAAGCACAGCAGGCAAACTGCAGTTGAGGTAGTCCAAGGCTTACTGTATCCTATTTGTTCTCAAAAACCCCACTGATTTTTTTTTTCTTTACATATTAGGAAAGTAGCTCCTGAACCAGGAATATGAAGTAGAGGTGGGAAGTGTCATTTTCACGTGTAGCAGCCTAAGTGCAAAGTCCTCATCTCAGTCTTGATGCTGAAACCAGCAAATGTGCAGGGAGACAGTTTGGGTATTCATGTGGGAATATGGGTGCTGTTTGGACTAAAAATGCAGAAACTGTACAAAACGTAGATTGCATTTAATGGTAACACCATTTTAAAAAAACTTAATTTCCAATATAAATGCTCAGGTGCAATGTAAAACCTTTGGTTTCCATGATGCATTGTTCAGCAGGGCATTCTAAGATAAGCATATAGAGGCCAGTCTAATTAAAGGAAGATCTTAGTAAGATTCCAGATTAAAAAAAAATATGGCTGCAAAGGGTTAAGTCACCATTTTTTTCAGTCTTCTCGCTCATCCCATTTTGGATTTTTTTGTTATGTTGTGAAAGTATTATTAGAATAAGGGAACAAGACTTCCAAATGAGTGAAGTGAAACAGTGTCACAGGTGGGGGGACTCAGAACAGCCTCGGAGCAGAACCAGGATCTCTGTAGTAGTTGCACAGGAGGTGGGAGGCCAGTGGTGAAGATGAAAACTGGATCTGGACGTGCAGGTTCTGAATGTCACTGCACCCAATGTCAACTCACTGTCACATATAACTCTCAGCATTAATTTTGTCACTTCCCTTCTGGCAGTAATTAGAGTGGGCTGCCATGAAGAGTGGGGAGATCTCATTTGGGTCTGGGAATGATCACAGCACTGGTCAGGATGTTCCTTGGCTGAGTGAAGGAGTGCTGTTTTAATTGACAAACACAGGTCACACTGTAAAACCCCGCCAGAGCCTTAAAGCCTCCCTGTTTCTCCGGAGATAGTGGTACAAGAAATGGGGCTATAATGTCTGTAAACCCAAGAGCTGTTTTGCATATTCCATACTGGGAATCCATCTCCTCTGTTGATTTGTCAGCTTTTGGAATTCTTGGGTCTTGTCATCCTGCCATTTGGAAGTGGGAAACCACACCTATTTCTGCTGTGTTCTCCAGCTGGACCCATGCCTGGCTAGCTCTGCATAAGGTGGTTTGTGGACGTAGGTCTCCTGTACCAGCCAAGCCAGACCATCCCAGCTTGGTGTCTGCTTCGCTTCTGCAGTTTAGTGGCAAAACCAGTTTGCTGTTCTCTCATCCAAGTGTGTTGGTGGCTTACAGTAATGACATCAGCCAAGATTTCTAGGAGGCCACTTCAGATCCTTCCCAAGTGATATCCATGGTGCCTTCCAGCCTTGGAAAACATTGGCCTGGCTTGCTGCAAGTGCCAAAGCCCTTCAGCTTTTACCGTAGTCAGTGTGAGCTGCAGGTGCTTTTCACTTGTGATAAGGCCATCTTTCCTGAGGTCACAAACTGGTGTGGTTTGTAAAGAGCAGTGTTCCGTAGTGAAGGAGGAAGGGTATCAGCCCTTTCACAGATGGGATTTGCTTGCTGAGTTCAGCACGAGAACTCTTTGCTTCACTGTGGTGGCAGTGCCCGGTGTCACCAGTAAGCGCTGGACATGTAGCGGGTACAGCGAGCAAGAGCCATGCTCCATAATGCTTTAAGGCAGCCACACCCCAACAAATGGGACATTAACTGAAATGTATAGCTGTGCTTTTCCCTTTCTGTTCTTCCCCCTCCCTGGAATTGCCACAGTGCCCCCAGGATGAGATGTCTGAATCTGGGCAGTCCTCAGCAGCTGCCACACCAAGCACCACGGGAACCAAGTCCAACACTCCCACGTCATCCGTGCCCTCTGCTGCTGTCACCCCTCTGAACGAGAGCATCCAGCCCATCAGCGAGTACACCAATGGCACCACCAAGAGCAATAAGAGGGCACGAGAAAAGCGGAACAGCCGGAACATGGAAGTCCAGGTCACACAGGAGATGAGGAATGTCAGCATAGGTATGGCAGCTTGTCATTATTGTAATCAACTTCCCAATGCTTGTGTGTCTCTGTTTACAGGGAGAGGCTGGGTGACTGCACTGTAAGTATGGAATTTGAGGAAGCCTGACATGGAAGGTACATGAGTGAGGCAGGGTTAATTGGATGGTAGCAGTTTTCTGCATAGCAAGTTTTTGAAACATCAGTAATATGAATATTTCACAAATTCACAGGATGGGGACAGATTATTGAGTTCAGTGCCCTGCAGTGTCATTCATCCATGTTGTGGAACCTCTTTCATAAGCAGTCAAGTCCCATCTTGGGCTGAACTTTTGGGAAGCTGTTTCTGGACCTCATCAATGTGACAGTTAAAAGCTTGTATTTAGTTTTCTCTCTGGATTTATTCATAAGTATTTTTATCCAGTTGTTCAAATGCCAAATTTTTCAGATTAAATAATTATTTTCCTTTCTGTGTGTTTATCCCACACCCTGATGTGTTTAAAAATAGCAATTGTGTCCAGCTGGTTTTCTCAGATAAATGAGCTGATTCTTTTAGTTTCTTTGTCATATAAGAACACCCCCAAATCTTTGGAAGTTACAGTTGTTTTCTGTCCACTTCCCAGAGTCCTTTAGTAATTTGAATTAATGATTTCTCATCAGGAAAACCATCACCTAAGCTTTAGCACCAGGCTGTTAAATAAATGGTGTCATCATCATCATCATCATCATCATCATCATCATGGCTGGGCTTTGCGAATGAAGATTTGGGAAAGGTCTCTACCCATGTTTGTCACAAGCGTGCTGGTGGCTAAAAAGGCCAATATGAGACAGGCATGTCCGATTGCAAAAGGCACAGCAGAAAGACTCCTTAGGTGGTAAATTCTGCAAAGCACGATTCTTTCTGCGTTGCCTTTTCTCCTCAAGGGTGATCCTGTGTGCTTTCTCAAAGGCATCAGCAGCGTTATAGATGGTGTGTCTCCAGGCCTCCCGGTTGGAGGTCAGAGTAGACCAGTTATGTTGATCAATATGGCCAAGGCTGAGATGTTGTTTCAGGGAGTCCTTGTATCTCCTCTTTGGGGCTCCTCTCATGCGGCAGCCGGTGGCAAGTTCACCATAAAGCAGGATCTTAGGGAGGCGGTGGTTGGTCCTTCATCCTGGAGACGTGCCCTGCCCAACACAGCTGTGTTCTCAGCAACATGGCCTCAATACTTGTGACTGCTGCTTGTTCTAGAACAGATGTATTAGTCACATAATCTGACCAGTAGATGTTTAGGATTGTGCGGAGACAGCGTTGATGGAAGTGTTCTAGGAGTCGCAGGTGGTGGCGGTGGATGACCCATGATTCAGATCCAGTAGACAGCACTGTGGCTCTGTAAACACTGATCTTTGTACTTTTGTTCAAGTGTTTATTTCGCCAAACTCTTTTATGAAGCTTTCCGAAGGCACTGTATGCCTTTGCTAACCTGTTGCCTATCTCTCCGTCAATCTTACCATCCGAGGAGATGAGGCTGCCTAGGTAATTAAACTGCTGGACTGATCTGAGCACTGATTCGCCAATGGTGATATGGGGATGAAGGAAGACTTCCTGAGGTGCTGGTTGATAGAAAACTTCTGTTTTCTTTAAACTGACTTCCAGCCCAAAGAGCTCAGCAGCGTCTGCGAAGCAGGATGTTAAATGCTGCAGAGCTGCTTCTGTGTGGGCGACAAGGGCAGCATCATCAGCATAGAGCAGCTCCTGGACAAGATGGTTTAAGGTCTTAGTGTGGGCCTTCAGTCGCCTTAGGTGTAATAAATATATGGTGTAAATAAATAAATGGTGTAATAACATGATAAAAGGCCTTTTCTGTGCTGTTTAATGCAGCTGTGCCCATGCAGTGTCTGAGCAGATCTCACCCTGGGTTGTATTCAGACTTGCAGTGGCCATCAGAAATGAGAAGTGAATTGTTTTACAGGTCGTGAACTTAACATAGAAAAGGACTGTAAGACTAGCTGAAGGTCACTAAAAAAATCTGCAGAAGCATAGAGATGAGCATAGATCTCTCAGGTTGGCATCTGAACTAGCTGATCATCTTTTTTCCCAAGTTATTACTTGGAAAGCAGAAGTTATAACTGAGTTATTACTAAAGCAGAAATTCCTCTGCTAACATTGACAAGCTGGTTCCTAACAAATTAAGACTATAAACCAGCATATAACATCTTTTGCTGTAGCACTGAATGAGAACTGCTGTGACCGAGTCCCAGTCTGTATTTTCCTGAGGGGGTCCCAGGGTCACAAATGTCCATGTGCCAGAAACTAGGGTAGTTGTCTGTAGAAACATACAGGTTCTGCACAGCCAG
Organism: Manacus vitellinus; assembly: GCF_001715985.3. Classification (NCBI taxonomy): domain Eukaryota; kingdom Metazoa; phylum Chordata; class Aves; order Passeriformes; family Pipridae; genus Manacus; species Manacus vitellinus. Next base: position 19,559,256 of record NW_021938949.1, read on the forward strand.
CTGTTAGATTGTGTTCTGGCTGTGATCCTGGCCAAGGCAAGGCCATGCAACACTTGTATCAGAGAAGCTAAGCATGGATGTCAGTAATTTGAATGCCCTGTAAATACCCTGATTTTTACAGTTGCTGCTTTACAAGCTCATTTACTATCAACAGCTTTCTTGGGTCAAAGTCATCTCTCTTCTGTATCTGTGCAATTGTGAGGTCACTGTGCATGTGGAAGCTTTTTTCCTTGGTGGAAGTATGATGTTGTGGGATCTGCTCAAGGCAGACAGTTGTGTCTTTCCTGTGTGTTTTGCATATTCAACCTTTCAGCTGTGTTTCTCATGCCTAAAGCAAAATCAGCTCTCCCTGCTGAGAAGAAACTCACATACTTGAATTTTAATTTGTGTTTTATGCATCTGTAATTAAAATGTCTGTCAGTGATGCACATACCTTAGAGCTGAGCTACCGAAAAGGGTACTCAAAGGTATTTGCAGAAAAGCTTCCCAGCTTGATAAAATAAAGCTGAGAAAGGCGGTGTTTGTGTGAGACCTGCTGGGTGTGGATGCCTTGCTTTGGCAGCAGATCCACATCATGCTTTGTCTTCCAGTGTGGATTTGGTGCACAATGCCAGCCTGAAAGAATCAAATCAACACTCCGGTTGTCATGGGCTATGTATATTTGCTACTGAGACCGTTTGGAAAGGTCAAAAATTTCACATCTAGTGTCGTTGAGGGACTAATGTAATTCACAAATTAGGTCCTTAAGCCTTCAGGAATCCCTTGTGTGAACAGGAACTGTGTTTGTGTGAACAGACACTGTGTTTGTGTTTGTGTTTCTTGTTTAGAGTAGGTGCAAGTCTGAGCTTTTGAAGAGTTTGGTATCCAATAAATGAGATCTAACAAGAGGAAGAATTTCCTTATTCTTTAAATACTGGCTTGAGGCTGTAGATTATGCAGAATCCAGAGCAGATTTCATGTATCGATTTGAAGTGAAATTTCACCTTAATGGGTATCTAAACCACTGTAGACTTGAGAATTTGTATCGAAAAATTATTTCTAGTAAAACTAAATAGTGGCAATTCCTAACAACAGTAATCTCTATCAAGCTGTACAGAAAATCACTGTCTTGCCCTCCATCTCAGCAAATGCTGCATGGGGATGGAAGAGTTTTTACTGGCAGATGTCATGGTTTGAATTTTGTGTTCCCCCAGAGGCTAAGAAAAGTGGTAGACCCCAAGGGGTGGAAACCCCTGGAAGTTTTGGAGTTCTGTCCAATGGGCGCTCCTGCAAAAATGTCAACATCTCACAAGCTCACCGGAAGAGATGAGTTGTTGAGGAGAGGTGGCCATGTTGTAGAACCACGAGGAAGGGGCTCTGAGCCCCTCGGGCCCTCTGGGGCCTCCCAGCCCCTGGCTGGGGGCTGCAGGGACCTGGAACAGCATAAAGCTGGGCTAGGTGCCTGTAGTTATGCTGGGAGATGTTTTCTCCATGGGCGCAGAGCAGCAGCCAGCACTGACCAGAGAAACGGTGGCAGAGAGCCAGGAGAGATAACACCTGAACTGAAGGAGCAGCAGAAGCAACATGCAGCACCAGAGAAAGGACTCCTGGAAGGAGAGCTGGGAAAAAGAGAGCCAGCAGCCTGAGAGACAGAGTTCTGGGGGTAAGACTGTACCAGCCCCCCAAAACTCCTTTGAGATCCCTCTGAGAAAAGAGGGAGATGGACTCCTATTAAGGAGAAGAGTTTTAGACGTGCAGCACCGGAGAGAGAGAGGAGCTGAGAAGCTCAAAAGACGTCCCGGAGCTGGACCGGGACGGCCAGATGGAATGCGGGGGGAGTTGACCTTGGCTCCCCCCCCTTGCACTGCTGCCACGGTGGCAGCCTGAGAGACAGGGCACAGAGGCCCTGCAAGGAGCTGAGTCTCCTGGAGATACCAGACCGTCACGAAGACCCCCCTGTGTCTTCGTGATATGACGTGGTGAAACGACCTTGTCTGGGGTTACGAAGCCCACGGAAGACCCCTCGGTTGGAGGCGATGGGGCTGAGAGAGGTTTGGATACCTCCCTCGTGAGTGCTGGCAGAAATCCAGCTATCAGCTGCTGCATGTGGAGAACACAGACAGACTGCTGCCTCAGAAGATGCTGCTGCTTAAGGACTGGAAGGGATCTGTCCTTCTTTCCCTCCTGGACTTTTATTTGGAGGGGAGAAGAGATCTGATCAGTGTAAATACATATGTCATGGTAGAGATAGTTGTGATCGTGTGTATAATGTGATATGGTATTTATTTGTACAGTCATTGTAATATATTCCCTTTCCCCCCCTTTGAGTCTGGTGTGTTTTGTCTGGAAAAACCCATCTCACATTAAGTTGAGATGTGGGAGGGGGAATAGAGCTAGGGAATTGGATTTTGGGGCTATCTCAAACCATGACAGCAGATAAAAGGGGTTTTTTGGAATTTACCTCAATGGATGAAGTATTTCTGCTTATCCCATTTTATTGGGTATTCAGGGCAATGACTTTGGTGATGCTCTGTTATGGTGGGGGTGAGGGGATGCTTATGATGTTGTTCCTGCTCTGCAGTTGTTCCTTCAGTCACTTTCTGTTCTGATTTTAAGACTTTGAAGGTGGCACCATGAAATTTTCAAGCCTCGATATTCAAAGCTGTAAAATTCCCTTCAAGAAACACCATCCTGTGAAAGTCCTGATCCTGTAGATGACATGTACTGTCTTACCTAGGGATGGGCAGCAGTGATGAGTGGTCCGATGTCCAGGACATCATTGACTCTACTCCAGAGCTGGACATGTGTCAGGACCCCCGCCTGGAACGCACGGGTAGCAGGTACTGCTTATGACTTTTCCCTGTGTGCTCTGTCACTTGGCTTCACAAAGAGTGAGGAACAGATTCTCTGGCTCACACTGAGCTCACAAGGCAGCTGTTTGACATAGTTCTGCCTAGTGTCAGTGTCAGAGGTCCTGACCTGCTTTGGGTTCTCCAAAAAGGCAGATGCCTGCTGGTGATCTGCAGCAGAATCTGTCCAGCTGACCCAGGACTGGGCTTGTTTGCCTTGCTGAGTCAGGGAGGATGGAGAGATGATGGAGCAACAGAAGGTTCAAGACAAGCAAAGAGGACATGAGCGTAAGCTCTCAGGAAGAGGGAGGAGATGCATTTGTCTAATAAGAGCTCAGTTCTGAATTCCATTTTAAAACCTCAAGCTTTTCTCAGTTTTTATTTTTTTAAGTGTTTGAGGAGAGAGGCAAGACTGTCCCACAAGAGAGGACAAGCAGAGGTAACCCCAAGCATCCCAGTCCTGCAGGCTCTGAGCAGGGAGAGCGGAGCACTGGTAATGGGTTCTGTCAGCAGACAAGGCAAGGGCATGAATTCGGTCCCAGTGCTACCCAGGAGCAGCAGGAGATGGGGCTGAAGGCAGTTGCAGCTCAGAGAAGGACTGAAGGCACAGGCCTGAGATCAGAGGGAGCCCTGGGACCAGTGGGGGTGGGTGTGAGTGCCAGGTGAGGCTGGTCAGAGCAATTGTGACCCATAAGTGCACGGAGGACTTCAATGGAGTTTTCAGAAGAATCCCATGGTGAACAGGTGGAATGTGCTCTCGGGCTTTTGATTGTGACGGTCTGGGATGCTCAATATCTCAAAGACAAATGTTTGAGCTTAAATGTTGCCAGGTAACAAGATTCCTTCTGTTTTTTTGCTTCCAACAACAGCCCAACACAGGGGATTGTGAACAAAGCATTTGGCATCAACACAGACTCCCTGTACCATGAACTGTCCACAGCTGGGTCCGAGGTCATTGGAGATGTTGATGAAGGAGCAGATCTGCTAGGTAAAACCTTGCTAGAACCATTCTCTTTTCTCTGGTACAATGACAATATAATAAGCTTCCAGAAACACTTAAATTCTCTTTTTTTTCCCAGAACTTGGATGTTTAGCTTTTTAAAAAATGCCTGGAAGTTGAGATAAATGTGACTGAAGCATGTACCTGCAATACAGTAACACTCACTTAGAAAATAACCTCAGCTATTGGGTATCTTTTATTTGTGTTGTCTTTATGTGCATAAGTTATTTTTCTATAAGATACTCCCAGACAAATAGTTTGAAGCCAAAATTTGCTCCTTCTGCCCCAAAAATTGCTCCCTCCAGTAATTTTGTGCTTGGAATAAACAGTTTGTTTGAAATTTGTAAGAAAGTAACTCCTCTGTTTAAGTTTTTGAAGTTTATGTGGAAATATTATGGTCTGTAATGCAATATTTACTCTTTTACAGTCTGTCTAAGACTGTAAAAGTAGTAATTAACTTTTTAGGCTGGTTTTGAAAGTGTTTGTAATACCTGCAGCTGGGCTGTGTTCTGTGTTCCTGGCTGGGACTCTGCAGCAGTCAAAGAAGCAACTTTGCCTCAGGGAGCACTCTGAGCGCTCTCCTTACGTTTTTTGTCAGACGCTTGAGTATCTAGACCTTAATTTCTGACAGAATTTAAGCATGTTCTTAATTCCTGCTGACTCTTTTCCTGCATCAGGACAGTACAAGTGGTCTTTGAATGCTCAGGTGACACGGGCAGCTGACGGAGTTTATAACTGTGTATCTCACTTTCCACCTTACTGCTGAGCTTAAGGAGTCTTAGGAGACACAAGGACTCCAGCAACATGCTTTCTGTGCACTTGGTAGCAAGAGATCTGATTTGAAAGTGAACGTTTCCTTTCTGGTGTTTACCAATGCAGAGCTGCTTAAGAATAAACTTTTAAGATTGATTCTATATATGTGTCCAGAACAGGGCGAGCTGAATCATGTCACACATTTGCAGCAGCTGACCTTTGCACAAATTAGGAAGGTACTTGCATCAGCTTTGATGTGTCTTGTATAAGGACCTTCTAAAAGGGTATGTTTCTGCAGAGGGGGTAGATTTTGCCCTATTCACCAAAAACTTAACCTTGAAGATGTGGACTGAAGACTGAAAAGGAGGTTAATACAAAACTTCTTACTTCATCTAAGACAAATATCTGTGAAATTGTTACTATTCTAGGCGATAGTGTGACTGGAATGTAAGAACAAGATCCAGACCGCCGTCAGAATGCTTTTTGATATTGATAGGTTTGGGTTGATTTTTTAAATCATGATGCTAGTCCTGCAGCATGCAAGAGAGGCCTCGTGCATGGGTTGATGACCATGGCCTGAAGCATCAAATCATTTATTGTTTCACCTGTAACTCAAGATTGCCAGAAGAAAAACGTCTGTAGAAGACTTAGGATGAACACACAGGCTTTCTCTGCCTGTGGTGATGGGAGCCAACATGTGCAGATACTTACAAAATTAAATATTTTAAAGGAAAAGCAAGATTTCCAGGTTTGAGAATCCTCTGGATGATAGCGGCCATTGCAGAAGGGCTGGGGCTCCTGCTTAAAGAGAAGGTTGACAGTAGGAACTACCTGTGATGGTTAAAGCTTCCTCTCTCTACCTGCTGTGGAATGGATTTTGGTTAGCCAGCTCCTTACATTATTGGGACTTCTCTTCCTAGCAGAATCAAAGCACTAAAACCATGGATAATCTTGCCACTGACTATCTATTTTATCTTGGTGCTCAAGTGCTTCCTTATCAAGGAGTGTTTGGTTGATTCTCTGACTCTCTCCACTAATAACTGTGCCAACTGCTGCTTTCCTTCTCCCCCCAGAATGACTGGGGCATCAGGAGTTATTGGCTTGAAAGAGTTAGTATTCTGGAAAATTACTTGCTTGATGTATGAATTGCTTTGGACAACCTGCCTCCCACTTTGGAAGCCTACCTTCTGGGAATCCGCTTTCCTTTGGGATTACCCTGTAGCCTGACCCAGTAATCAGGGAGAAATGCAGACTGTTGTTATCAAAAAACCAAAGCTTTTAGCTGCCCAAACCTTGCAACGTTGTTCACCGCAGTCTCAGTTAAAGTCAAAGAAACTTCTCCTCTTCCAGCTATAGGGCTGCCCAGAGACTTCAGGGTGGTGAGATGTCTGTTGTTTGGCAGTTACCACTTGCAATAAAAATGTACAAAGACTTTGTTGAATGGGGCCTATGTAAGTGTGGCTCCTGAAGATCACGGTGTGGCTTACGAGGAGGACATTTCTGTGCTGGTACCATTTCTGGCTTAGGCAGAGCAGCAGAACCCTTGCAGGTGATCCCATGGCAGGCCAGCAGAATAGGAAGGCTTCTCCTGATTCCTTTTCAAACCTGGGAGATGGACTGTGCCTTTTTTTTGTGCAAAACATTGATCTAATTAATCCTTTTGCTGAGTTCTGGCTACTGACTCTGTGCACAGAAAAGCGTTCTTTAAAATGAACACATGTGTTGCCGGGTTGTACAAAGGGAGGAAGCACAGAGAGATCTTGGGGTCATGTCTCTCAACAAGAAATGAGTCTGGTACTTTTTTTTTTTTGCATTGCACAATAGAAAGCACAAAAGAAAGTCTGGCAGAGGTGCAAGCAAAGGGCTAGATCGTGATGCTGACAAATCTGTCAACATTATCCAAAATTTTGCCTTTTTTGTTAGGTAGAATGTTCTCTCTTTGTGCTGTACCTTTTGAGTCTGAAGAGACACTGAGGAAATGGTGCTTTATGAATGTCATGTAAGAAACAAGATCCAGAAGCTGAAAGAGTTCTCTCTTGGTCATATTTGGAGCTCACTTCTCTCTATAAATCAAATGAATTAATGAATTTAACCCCACCTAACTGAAGGCGTAATACTTCCTCCAGTCTCTCAAAACTTGGCAATCAATCTGCAAAGCATTGTCTCTTTTTTTGTCTCAGTTTCTTAAAGAAAGAGAAATCTCATTAAAAGAGGACCTTAAAAACAGGACCTACAGAAATTACCCTCGACAAGTGTCTGGCAGGCAAGTCTGATTCTGGAATGGAAAATCCCATTTATTCCTTCTGGATATCTGCAAAGTGGCCAGCATCTCCTGGTACAAAACTGGCACTCTTCATTGCAGTTTTCAAATATAAAATGACAAATGAAACATATGAGTTTCCCCTCCACTCTAATCCAGCTTTACATACATGAATTTGTACAGGAAGTATTCTCAAGAAAAATGTGGAGTGAGAACAATCATTTACTACTGGTAGTTGGGGACCAAATTCCCTTCTTTCTCCTACAGCCTTAGGAGCACTGAGTTGGCTGTTTTCCTGCATATTCTCTTGTTAATCACAGGTTCTTACCTCCCAATCCTGGGTAGGCTTCCCTTATCCCATCTCCCCCTTCTCCTAACCCCCCTTGTATCAGCTCCCCCTTCTTGCTCTTCCCTATCCCAGGTGTTTTGGGACACAGAGGAGCACTATCAGTTTGGTTGTGCTCAGTGGGCAGGTCATTTACTGTGAGGGTGGTGAGCAGGTTGCCCAGAGAAACTGTGGCTGCCCCATCTCTGGAAGTGTTCAAGACCAGGTTGGACAGGGCTTGGAGCAACCTGGGCTAGTGGAAGGTGTCCCTGCCCGTGGCAGAGAGGGTTGGAATGAGGTGATCATTCAGACCCAGACCATTCAATGATTCTGTGATTCAGGTTTAGGATAACCAACTATGTTTGCTTTGCATTTGCATTCCGTGATGAAGACAGAAATGCTGCCATGTTAACAGTAAGTGTTGTATGCAGAAGTTGAAATGGGATTATCAAACCAAGTCCCAGCACTGCAAAAGGGTTTTAAATGCAACTAATTGTCTTTTGCAAGATGAAGTGTCACTGCAGAGCACAGTTATTATTAGAGGATCTAGTTGTTAAAATCACAAGAGGAGGGGAAAGTGAGAGGTAGTGGAATGAGCTGTTGAGCGTTTAGTGGTACATGACAAAGTAAAGAGAGGATGAGAAAGTAAAGGTTTACCCAATCCACGAAGATGTGATTGCCTGGGATCCACGTCTGGAAAGCTGGGGGTAGCTGAGCCGTGTGGTTGCAGTCGTACCACAATTTACCTTCCCTTGGGTTTGTTTTTTTTTTTCTGTCCTGTATGTAGAGTCATGCCATCGACAGCCATGGCAGGTCCTGTCCTTACTATTTCATGCCTTTTGACATTGAAATGGCTGAATCATTGTTAATTTTTTTTGAACAAAATTTTGATTTTGTTGGTTTCAGTCACTGATTGATCCTTTTTCACTTCCTTTTTCCCTTGTCTCTCTGTGCTTCGCTGGACATGGCGCGTAGGGGAGTTCTCAGGTGTGTATCTCCTGCTCAGTTCCCTTTCTTGTTTCTTTTCTCTTGGTTGAGGTCGGATGATGTGGTATACACGTGTGATACTCCCCTGCTCTTGTCCAAACACAGTTGGCTTTGCAGACTTCTCCCACCTCGCCTCGCTTTGTTGCCTCACACTGGTGGGTCCCCACAGCGGGAGGTCCCCGCTCTGCTCACACTCCTGCTGCCTTTCAACCTGCTCTCCTTGTGTGGCTGTGGGCAGGTTTGCTCCACAGTGTCACAATGACCTGTCACTCAAGGGCTTGGGGCTCAAATGGCTTTTTTTTTCTGCCAGGAGGGGTGCTTGTACCAGAAGTTGGGTGGGGACAGGCTGAGTGAAAGTCCCATTGTCCTCTCCTCTTCACTGTGCTGTGAGGAGTCCCTCCGTATGCCTATTGCTGTAGGGGTTACCTGGTGAATACCAGCCCTCTTAGGGTATAGTGGTAGTGGGTTAGAGTGACAAAGCTTCTGTCTTTCTGGCAGGAGTTGGGTGATGGCTCATCTGTCACTGATAGCTCTGTCCTTTGTTTGGAGAAGGTGCTTGCTGCCCTAGGGCCATCCTCTGCACTGTCCTGTAGAACACACTTGGGCCTTTATGTGATTTCAGTTGATGTCAAGGGGAGCTTTCTTGATTTCAGTGTAAACTGGGTGAAGTTTTCCCTGTGGTGACCTGGCAGCTGCAGTGGTGTGATGAGGTGTGCAATGAGCTCTGCCCCATCCCTGTGCCCGGCACTGCTGTGAGGGCTCTGTGATGGTACAAAGAAAGGGACAGCATCATCCTTTCTTTTCATTCAAACTGCTTTTACCGTAAGCCACTTTTTTTGTGGACATTCCTCAGAAAACCTCCCACTGAAGTGGAGTTGGAGTTTGTTGCAGTGTGGAGGTGGATTTGGGCCTTTTTAGGCCAGATTAAAGCTTTGATACTCACCCTCTTTTATTTTTCCTCCCTGCCACTGTCCTTCCCTCACCCTGTTCATAATGTCTGTTGACCTGCCTTTGTTGTGGTGATGGGAAACTCAAGGATGTGTCATACAGGGGAAATGATGAAGATGGAATAAGCAGATGAGGTCATCTCAAGCTCATCCTGACATCTGTTGCAATATGACATGGGGTGATGGTTTTAAACCAGAAGTGGGGAGATTTAGATTAGATATAAGGAAGAATTTTTTTACAATGAGGGTGGTGAGGCCCTGGCACAGGTTGCCCAGAGAAGCTGTGGTTGCCCTATCCCTGGAATTGTTCAAGGCCAGGTTGGACAGGGCTTGGAGCAACCTGGGCTAGTGAAAGGTGTCCCTACCCAAGGCAGGGGGTTGCAATGACGTGGTCTTTAAGGTCCCTTCCAGCCCAGACCATTCTGTGATGCTCTCAGGTAGAAGTCCCTGTTAGGTTAGGCTGCAGTAGAACAAGATTACTTTCTCACGTGTGCTGGCACCACACATTGTACACGTGCTGATGAGCTGCTCTGTTTGCTGTTTACAAACTGGTACTTAATGGCTGCTTTTTTTTCTCTTCCTTTCTTCCCCTTTGTCCCCATCTCTTTCTGTTCCCTTTCTCGTATGGGATGGCTCTCATAGTACGGGATGATTTCTTTGGTAAGGCGAAGGCCTTTTTTCTTTTTTATTTTTGTCCTTTTCTTTTTTTTTTAACATGCATTTTTTTCCGAATTCCTTCCATTCACTCACCATCCCTCCATATGTCTTGCATTACCTTGGTTTGTTTTTTTGTGGTGGTGGCATCACCTCTCCAAGAAGCGGGATGCAGCTGCTCTGTAGAGGTGGTTTGGGGATTCTCCACTTTGATGCTTCACACTGTTTGCCTGACTGTGGGAGGAGGATGGTGTAGGATGAGCTCTGTTAGACAGGGCTCTGCCCAGGTCTCTCTTCCCTTTACTCCACACCACAAAGGGGTGAAGAGTCCTTATAGTCACTCCACACTGGGTTTTCTTCCCATGAGCAGGGCTGTCCTACTACAGCCTGCGCAAGGAAGGTTATCTCACAGTGCCCATTCCACGGCTCTGGGAGGCTTCATCCAGTTCTTCATTGCCAGACCAGCCTTTCAGACCTCTGACTGGTTAAAGCATTGGGTTGTCACTGTGTCACACCCGAGTAAGGTAGAAGCTACGATGAGGATACTGATGGAATGCTGTGTTCTGGCATGATAGCTCATGGAATTCCCAGAATTCCTTTCTTTCCCAAAAACAGCTGCAGAGAGGGATGTATGACTCAAGAATGGGAAGGAAGATGATTTAATCCAAAAAGATGGGGACGATCTATTTCCCTTGATGTCCCTCAGCACCTGTAATGTCCTTGTGCCAATTTAATGCCTTACAGGCTAAATATTTTTTTGATTATTTGTAGAGTCACTTAAAATTAGCAAGAAAACAGTGTAATAAACAGATGACTTCTGAGTCTTCTGACCAACAAGCAGCATGCCACAAAAAAATGGGCTATAGATCCTTCACCGTACCAACCCAAAATACTCTGCAGTTTGCACTGCAGTTAGTGTTTCCCACTTTTGTGCTGTTGGAATATTCTTTGACACAGCATCCAAAGAACACATTGCCTGAAACATCAAAGTGATTAATTATCTGTCTACTGATTTTTCAAAAGCTCTTTGAAAATGCTACTTCTTACTCATTCTTGCTGGTAATTTGCTTTTGCCATCATAAATTCATCCCATTTAACTGTGGGAAGAGGATCTGTATGTTGGAGTGTTGTGACGTGTTCTCACTTCTCATGCGCTGCCATGTTCCTCTAACTTTCATTTACTTAAAATTTGTGTTTTCTAAATTTTCTCGCAAATACTAATTAATTGGCAAATGAAGTATCATGAAAACTGTTGATGTCTTTGCTATGAAGGAAGAGGTAGTTCAGAGGGCAGGACAAGGAGCACTGCAGCACAAACACTGATGGTGGGGAAGACTTCCTCATGCTCTGGGACCCGTGGTGAGATACGAGCTGCACCGCTCAGCACTGTCCCCCAACAGGGAGAGGCCTCTTTGCCTTCAGCTCTCAGGTGGCCTCTATCCCCCTCTGTAAGGCAAAAGCTGACCCTGGGACTCAGCAAGTCCCTGGCAGCAGGAAACAACCCAGATATGTTTTTGGTCCCTAAACTCCTTTGGTTTTATGAACTACAGAATTTGGCCTTCGCTCTTAGCCCCAGATTTGTCAACGTTCTTGTAACCCAGTCTGCAGATTGCAGCTGTACGTGGGTGCCCAAGGGCAAGTGCAGAGTGTCTGGTGTAGGTGTTGAGTGTGGATCTGAAGTGATGGGACTGAGACTTCACATTTTAAACATCTGTGAGAAAGCTGTTCAAGGTAGATAGAGCAAGGGACAAGCTGCAGTCCTATTAAAATTGCTCTAGCAGAAGGCTGGTAATGGGAAGCCTTTCATGTGCATGAAACTGGTCGCAGTCATGATCCCAAATCTGTACTGAGAAACAGAAAATTTGGCTAATACTAGGAAAGGAAAAAAATCACTGGTGTGCAGATCAGGACAGCAACTTGGGCAGTGTTCTGCTGTCCTTTGTGAAAAACCCATAAACTCTACCTTCTTTCTCTGAGGAATGATAAAAAACTTTTGCAATAGCTGATGGCTGAACCAGGAGTTACCACCTTGACTGCCCTGATTGGTGTTAGGGAAGCTCTCCCCTCTGTCCCTCTCAAGGAGGTCTGTGAAGGTCGGGATGAGAAGCTAGGTCTGAATTTGGGCTCTTTACAGGACACATGGGTGTCTTTGCTGGTGTTGTTTGGTCATTCAGTGAGAGACACTCCACTCTCCACACAGGACACAGGAGCCTAGGGAAGCCTAACAAAGGTGATTTCTCTTCCTCAAGCATGAGTCAGGCAGTGCTACAAAAGCTTCATGTTTCTAAGAGAGCAGATGAAAACTGCCTGGCCTTTCTTTTCAGGAATGGGCAAAGAAGTGGGGAATCTGCTGTTGGAGAACTCGCAGCTGCTGGAGACCAAGTAAGGAACTGTCACATTCTCTGATCTGCCTGCCTGGTTATAAATGATGTCACCTTGAAGTAGGTCTTGGCCAGAACTCGTGCCTCACAGGGGCTCGCTTGTTTCTCTGATGGGTTCTCCTGAATACTTGTTCCTTCAGTTGTAGAAGAGGAATTGCTCTCCTGAGCTATTTCCTAACTGTTTCCTTTCTGCAGGCACTTGGGAGAAGCCTCTGGGCATGTGCTGGTAGGGGCCGATGCCACCTGAGATCAATGGCAAGCTTTAAATTAACTTCTGTGGGAATCCAGTTGTGGGTCTGAGCCTCTGTGAGGATGTTTCTGTTCATAACTTTTTATTTGCAAGGTTTGTTCTTTGAAAAGAAAATTTTGTGAGAGAAGAGTTCTCAAAGATTTCATGGTTGATAGAGGAGAAGCAGACAACATAATGGAGTTAGTTTTTGAGAAAGGCTGGCAAACGAGCTACTGAGGCTGAACAACCAGGAAGGAGAAGACAGAGTATTTATTCCCAGGGGAGAGCTGGAACTGTGATAGGAAGTTGCTGATTTTATAATTTTAAGATATTTTGGAGCTGATTGGAAATGCATATTTCTATTGCCATCGACCACAATTATCCACAATTGCAGATGGCAGCAGTTTTGAAAGGTGTGTTTCAGACCTTCATTCTGTCAAAAATAGATTTTAACTTTACACAGGTAGTAGGTTACCCTACATCTGCCTTCTGCAGTGTTTTGCCATCTTCTGAAGGAGAGTCAGGATACAGGAATGGACAAACCTCATCCTGACCAATTATGGTGATTTCTGTCTTCACAAAATTTAATCTCCCATGAGTTAGAGCTGGACTGAATTGTTAAACACACTCGTTTCAACTGTCCTTGTAGTGTCTGTGACTTTAGTTTAAGGTCTGTTTTATGGACAGCTTCTGGTTTGGAGCATTTTTGCTTATTGTGCCTTTCACACCTTTAAGAAATGCTTTGAACGTTGTGAAGAATGATTTGATTGCCAAGGTGGACCAGCTGTCTGGGGAGCAGGAAGTGCTGAAGGGGGAGCTGGAAGCAACAAAGCAGGCCAAAGCCAAAATAGAAACCAGAGTCAAGGAGCTGGAGGAGGAGCTGAAGAGGTGAGTGATTACCCCCCTGCCCCAGGCAGCTGAGAGTGAGGAGTGCTAAACCCACCTCCTCTGTTCATTTGACTCTGTTTCACTCATGGGATTAGCATTGGCATTCCAAGGTACCTTACAGAGTAGGACAAGGCTGATGGTAGGTGGCTGAGATATTTTTAGCATTGCATTGTTTTTATTGGATTGAAATGGATTATTGAACCTTAGAAAACCAGAATTTTCCTCCCCAGAATTAGGATTCTGCAGCAGCAACTTCAAATCCAGGCTTCCTGGAGTGGAGCTTTAAGGGTTTCAATTTGCAATTAAAAACCAAAAAATAAAAAAAAAAAAAAGGGAATTTCAAAACCAATAGTTTTGAAGGAAACTGCCAAGAGCTTGATCCTTGTAGCATCCAGGATAGTTCTGAGAGAAGTGAATGCCCATTCATTTACTGAAAGAGCTCATGCAGAGTTGCACAAGCAATATTTAAATGCCCGTGTTGATAATTGTTTCATTGCTTCTGTTAAGAATGAGAAGAGGCAGAAGAGATTCTAAAGTTCAATACAGGAAGATCCCACTTCTTATTTTCCTCTCACACAAGAGAAACCAAAGCCTGAATGCCCAGCAAAGCCTGGGATGGTTTCACATCCCTATATTAAGGCTGCCTCCCGGGGCTCAGAACAGCACGGTTCCATTGTGGCTGTCTGTGCCTGACTCTGTAGGAGCTCAGGGCAGAGGGCAGGATTTGTTCCGCAGCTGAAATCTGGAAGGTTCTGTAGTCTGAGCTCAGAATCACCAAGAATAATACAGACTGGTCTCTTTATTGTTCAGAATGTCTGAAATGAAAGTAGTCTTGCAAGCAGGCAGATTTTTTAAATGCCTTTTGAGTCTCATAATGTGAGAGTTTAAAGAAATTAAAAGCACTCAAATACTTTAAGTATTTTTTAATCAGGGATTTGGTGTTCTCTTCTTTACCATTTTGGCAAACTGTCCTTCACATTAAGGGCTTTTTTCACTGCATTGAATCACACAGAATCACATTGAAACCAGAAGCAGCCCAGAAGAAGCACTTAAGCCAGCATTTTCCCATGTTCTCATCAAACATTTGAACATGAATTATGGTTCAGAAATAGTAAATGGCTGGACCGTTCCAGTATTTTGGTGCTCACAGCAAATGTTTGAAAGAAGCGGGGTGATGTTGGTGAAGCTGTTTGGAGACTCACACTGCAAGAGGGAGGGAAAATACCAGAGAAGCATCTCATAATTTGTACATCTGGTACATGTGGTTTGAGATCTCTCCCTTGTGATGGATATAGCCAGACCTTCCCATAGCTGGTTCTCTTCCTAAACTTCCTCTGGGCCAGCCGTGGTGTCACTTGCTGGTTTGATCCCTTTCTTCCTGTTTCCTAGAGTGAAATCCGAAGCCATCGTTGCCCGACGAGAGCCCAAAGAGGAGGTGGAGGATGTAAGCAGCTATCTCTGTACAGAATTGGTATATGACATTACTAAAATGCCTGCGGGGAAAGGGGGTTGATATGCTTACCTATGTCGCTTCATATGTGTGTCCTGAGATGCAGATTGATGTGCCTTTGTTAGTGATGATGGCAAGGCTGGTGAACAAGTTGTGGCTGATGACCATGAAATACATCTTCATACAAGTTCCAAAGCAGAACGTGGCGCAGCAGAGCAGCCGACCCAGCAGCAGTAGCACTGTGCAGGATGTGGCCTCTGCAGCCTGATGCCAGAGCAGTGCCCTGCTCAGCACCGTCCCATTGTATCTGCTTCTCCTAACTTGGAATTAAACTCTAGTGTGCAGTGGGGTTCCGCTCAGGTGTTACAACTATCAGGCTTCTCCAGAAGAGCCTGTCCCCATGCTGGCGGTGAAGCTGTAGCCGTGAGGACATGGTGCAGTGAAGTCCAGGTTACACAGCCAGCCTTGCAGCAGTGACTGCCACCTTGTCTTAGTGCTGTTTTGCTTGTTAATTCTTTTCCAAAAGCAAGTACTGCCTGATACAGAATACACAGAGAGAAAATTCATGGGCCGTTCTTCTAGCACAGCTCTTCAAACTGTTTTGACTGGGATAGAGGCTTTTCAGCAAAGACCAACTGTGGCCCAAAAAAAAGGCAAACCAAGCAGTAACAGAGATTTTCCTTGTACGTGTCCCTGCTGGGACAGGGAATCGATACAGTGCTTGTCAGTGTTACTGACAACGTATCAGAGAAGGTTCAGTTCTAAGCCTAAATCTCTTGACTTAATTGGGGTGAACTTGGTCTGTTGAGAATTTAGGCAGATGGGAACATTTTCAAGTTGTGCTGGTGAGCTGCTGAAGAGAGCTGGTTGTTTTTTCAGCTGAACTGACAGGAGGTCTGTTTTTTCATTTAAATTTAAAAAATAATTGATAAATTCCTTTTCATTTTTGCAGTTCTTGTTTTGACCGGTCATAGAGGTTTGATTCAAAGTTCAAGGAGGGTGGAGGTGGAATTGGTTAATTTAATTAGTTAATAATGAATTGGTAATGAGAGCTGTTCTAGCTTTCTGCAGCACTCACCAGCCAGGCTGAGCTTGGGAATTACCACAGTCTAGCACAACCCAGTACCACTCCCTAGTAATGAGTTCCCAAAATCCTTGCAGTCTTTTTCTGGGCAGATATTTTTCCCAATTTAGCCACATTGTTCTTATTTTCCACTCCTCAAAAGAGACAGACAGAATCTCATTCCTGTTTTTGCCAACCCAAAGCCACCTGTGCACTCATTGGAAGGTCAGGTTGTGTCACCAAAGACAAAAAGGCCTTTCCTTAGTTTCCTGTGTCCTACCTTTATTCATCTGTACTAACAGAATACCTCCTCTTCCAGTCCTCCTGAGGGGACAGATGGCATTAGGTGGTGCTCCCTGCTGCTTGTGACTGGCTTTGCTAATGGATTAAAACTTTGGTTTCCAAACTTCTGAACCAACGGACCACTGTCAATTCTCATCACTCCTTGTAGACTCTGAAAGCACCGTGCTGGCGATAGTCCTGGGGCGGGACGTGTGTGTGTGTATGTGTGTGTGTGTGGGGGGGGGCATGTGCTTAAGCTGGTGGTGATGCTCATTCTAATTTCCATGGTTTTGCAGAACACCCAGAGGTCCGTGGGCCGTAGTTTGGAGCTCACTGTCCGGAACTAGCACCTTATATGGGGAAATTGGGTGGTAATTAGGCAGGACAGGAGGAGAACTAACAAATATGTGTCTGTCTCCTGACTTGCCCTGTACTAACCTCAATCCTGTTGCATCTTTTGTTGGCTGAAGCAGTGCTCCTCCCCTCTACAGGACAGCATTCCCATTGCCCAGCGCCGGCGCTTCACCCGCGTGGAGATGGCCCGAGTGCTGATGGAGCGCAACCAGTACAAGGAGAGGCTGATGGAGCTCCAGGAGGCCGTCAGGTGGACAGAGATGATCAGGTGAGGCTGGGTGTTGGAGAGTGTCCCTGTGTAGGACAGAACTTGGCCATGTTTGACCTTGTGTCAATGTAACCCCTGTCAACATAGGGGTTGAGAAGTGCTGGAAGTTTTCCAAACTGTAGATGTTTCTCTTCTAATACCCAATTCTTTCTCTCTTGTTCCTGAACCTGGGCTGCAAATCTCATATTTTGGAGACCATTATTTGGAGACACTGGGCAGTTGTTTGTCTTACTTGTTTCTTATGTGCTAATTAAGACGGGAGAAGCTCTAGGGAGGAGTATTGCTTCTAACTGGTGAATTCTAAAGGCTTGGCTTGAAGTGACTGTAATGCTGGGGTCTGTAGTTCCCAGACTGTGCGTGGCAGTGACAGTGTTACAGGGAATTGATAAAGCTTCACATTGAACACACTTGCACTTCATGTCAACATTGAAACTTAAAGTGTTTGGGTGTGCTTGCATTGAAGGCCAGTGCATGTCCCTTTCTCTGGTCTGACTTTTGACATGGCTTCGTTGATGGAAATGACCTGCTGCTTGGCAGAAGCTTGTGTAAAGATGCTGAAATTAACTTGCTTTGGCTGTGTTTGTCCTTAGAGCTTCCCGTGAGCACCCGTCCGTCCAGGAGAAGAAGAAATCCACCATTTGGCAGTTGTAAGTTCTTTGGTGGTTTGTGCAAGATTAAGAAAAGGGGGAGTATTACCATTTCTACTTTAGACAACAACTTACTGGACCTTGACGTTAATGAAATGTCAGATGAAAGTGTTGTTAGGTGAATCCTTTTGCCTTCAAGGGCTTCCTTTGTCCTTAGTGAGATTAAAATGAGATCTGAACATCTGCATTGCTTTTGTTTTACAAGCTGAAAAAGTTCATGAATATCCTGGAATGAAAATATTCATACACTCACAGTAAGTTGTAATAAAGGGCTGTTTTCAGAAGATGTCTGCTTCTGGAAGCTAAAAATGCCTTATGCCAATCAAACCAAGGATGTAGCTCTGGGTTTGAAGTAGGGCAGTTTTTGTGATAGGCTTACAGCCCCTGATCCTGCACCTCTTGCTTCCCCTTTTGTGTATCTGTGGTGTCTGTCTCCCCAGGCACCTTTTCTCTTACTTGTTGGCCTTTTTCTGTCCCCAGCTTCAGCCGTCTGTTCAGCTCTTCCTCCAGTCCCCCCCCAGCAAAGAGGACCTACCCCTCTGTGAATATCCACTACAAGTCTCCCACCACAGCGGGGTTCAGCCAGCGGCGCAGCCACACCATGTGCCAGATCTCCTCCGGCAGCCGCACCCTCGAGTTCTTCCCTGACGAGTGAGTCACGGGCTGTGTGCCAAGCCAGGTCCCCCTGCAGCTCTTCCTAAAATAAGCTGGTTTCCACTTTAGAAGCTGTGTGATGTTAGTATGTCTCTGTCCCCTGGGGTTTATCTCCTGGAGCTTTCACTCATCAGTTACTATGTGGATGGGCTCGGCAAACCTTGTCCTCCCAAACATATTGTGACCATGGATTTCCAGACCATGATGGATCATCTCAGTAGGGACCACTGCAGCTCGAGTTGGCCTCAGCCAACTCAGTTCCGCACTCATATTTGCCGACTGGGATGGAATGAAGTAGGCTTTTTGTGGTGGAGTGTGATGGCAGCACTGGGACAAAGGGATGGAATGTCTGCCCGACACTTTTGACAAGGAGTTTAAGTGAAGACAGAAGTTCTCTCCACAGCACATTTAAGTTACGATATTAGGTTTTAATCTTAACCATGCTAAAAATGAACCTCTGGGTATTGCTACTGCAGAGTCTTACCACAATTCTTTGTGTCTCTGACATGAAGAGAGAAACCTCTTCTGTGCTTTACTGACTTCATGATATGTTCTGCCATTTGCGAGGTTGTGTGGTTTGACATGTGGAGAAGAACTTTGCAGAATGTGGTGGTAAAGTAGGATAACTTCTGCAATAAGAAGGATTTGTTGAGAAGACACTGGCTCAGGAGAAGAGCGATTGTTTTAAAAGGATAAATTTGTCCCTTGTAGATACCCACTGCCTTTATTCTGTCTTTTTCTCTGATGACATCTCAGAGTCATGCTGTGGTATCTGAGTGCTTCCCAGCAGTGCGTTACACAGTGGGACTGCGCACTGTCAGAGCTGCTTGTGCTTTCCTTCTCACCCTGTGGGAGGAAGCATGAGCAGCGAAGTGTTTTGTTTCAGCAGGATGTTGGTTTTGTTTTAAGTAAATATGTCATTTTGTGTGTGCGAGTAGGGAGTTTTGGTTTGGATTTGATTGTTCTGCTGATGTTGATTGTATCTCCTAATGATACTTTAAAAACCTATTGAGAGCTGGAGCTGACACTCAAACAGCCTTTGTTTATATTAAAACATGTCTAAAAGCTCACAGATCAATTTTTGGTTTAACCTTTGCTAGTGCAAAGCTAGAGTTGTTCTGTTGGAACCAGCAGTAAGTGCACATTTTCCTTGTCAGCACAGAAAGCCTAAAAATGGACAGAAAAATCCGTAGTTGGCTATAAATGAGGAGGGGAAGAACTCAAAATGCCTTCCTGGTGGAAACATTAATCAGTAAATTGTAAGAGCTCAGCAAAAATTGGTGTGATCTCTTAGATTTGCAGGTTTTAGGGAAGGGTGATTCCCTGTTTCTGAAAGGCTCTTGGAACATTTTAAGTGGTGATGACAGTGACTTGGCCTGCCACATTGCTCAGGTGATAGAGAGATTACAGCTGCCTGTGTCTGCTCCTCCACAAAGTTTTTCTCTCTCTGATTCCCTGCATCTGTTTTCACAGCTGGATTTGGTTTGCTCTGTGTGCCCTCCCCTGTTCTGGCCACCTTCCCTTCACCCTCAGCTCCTGTCTTTAACCACTGATTGAGAGGTAATGCTGTGCTTCTCTCCCCAGTGACTGCACGTCCTCGGCACGCCGGGAGCAGAAGCGGGAGCAGTACCGGCAGGTCCGGGAGCACGTGCGGAATGACGACGGGCGGTTGCAGGCCTGTGGCTGGAGCCTCCCAGCCAAGTACAAGCAGGTAGGGACCGCACTCTGGACAGGCTGAGGGGAGGTG
Source organism: Manacus vitellinus (assembly GCF_001715985.3). Taxonomy (NCBI): domain Eukaryota; kingdom Metazoa; phylum Chordata; class Aves; order Passeriformes; family Pipridae; genus Manacus; species Manacus vitellinus. The sequence continues at coordinate 19,578,973 of NW_021938949.1, forward strand.
CCCTTAGTCATTAGCTAATGACCTCAGTCATTAACTTAGCCTTAGTCATTAACTATTTAATTTAGAGGTACAGTGTACATGTTTTGTTTGTATAATAGTTGTAGACAGAGATCAAATTAATGTCAATGGAGGAGCATTCCTCTGTATGAAGGTGCTGAAAGAACCTACCCTAAACCAAAAGAAATTAAGCTTTTCTGTCCAGAGCCCAGCCCTTTCTTTTTTATTTCCTTTGTTATAATTGGGCTTGAACATTAGTTATTTCATTTATACTCTGAGAACTTTAACAATTGTCTAGTATGAAAAACAAATGCTGTTTGCACTCACTTCTCCCCATCAGTAACACAAAATCAAACATTATCAGCCTCATTTGTTGGCCTGTGACTCATTTAACTGGTCAGAGACCCCCTGAAAGGGAGGAGCCTTCCAGCATGACTTGAAAGTGGATGAGGTTCAGGCCGTAGGATCATAGAATCATTAAGTTTGGAAAAGACCTTGATCATCAAGCCCAACCATCATGATGGAAAGCAATGCCAGTGTCCTGACTCTTTGCAGGGAGCATCCTTTCTCCATCAGCAGGGCCATATGTAGCCTCTGTTGGGGCACTGATGATGGTGAAATGGTCTCTTGGGTGGGCTGCTCCCCTCCCCATAGGGACTCTGTTTCACAAAAGATGTGATAGGAAGCTTCAGTAGCAACCACCTCTGATCAGTTCTGCCATACTGATTACATCTCTCTTGCCATACCCTGGTATTTGCAGCTTTGTACTGTCTTTTTCATCTTCTCTTCCCTCAGCTGAGTCCCAATGGTGGTCAGGAAGACACTCGCATGAAAAACGTCCCTGTGCCTGTGTATTGTCGCCCGCTAGTAGAGAAGGACCCAACCATGAAGGTACGTTGCCTCTGCTTACCATGCAGTCCAGAAAGGGGATATGAAATTAGCAAAGAATTTGGGTCACTAGACCTGCAATTTCTACAACAGTCTATACTTTTTTGACATTAGATATTGCAAAGTCTATCTTCTGCTTCCTCTTCTTGAATGGTGGTTTCTAGTGGATGTAGGAAAAAGTATTTTGAGGACACAATTCTCAGCTCATTCTGGTTGGCAGATTCACTGGTAACAGGACAGTATTATCTGGAGCAGATCTTTGTGAAGCTGTGTCTATCAGTACTAGAATGTTTTGAGTAGAATGGCAGTTGGGAATAGGTGGTCATCTCTGCAAGTGCCACAGACAGTTACCTGAAGTAACTGTTTGTTTTGAAATAGCCAGTTTGTTAGTACTTCATTCAGAGATGATTTTTAGAAATCATCCTGAGGATTCAGTTGTAAGAATATTCTTATGCTGTTGTTTCTGGAAGGTTGGTGTGATCTTCGGATAACGTTCTGTGCGGGATCTTTCCTCTATGGTTTTAGATAAATCCAGTATTTGTTTCTGTAGTCATGTTCCCAGCATTCTCCTAAAAAACTCACTGGAAACAACTCATAGGAGGTTAGCTGGATTTGATTTCAGAAAACAGGCACTGAGTTGCTTCCACTCCACACTGGTTATGTGGGAGCTAAACCAGCAGATGGTTTTTCACACTTCCAGGGATGGGGCAGCCACAGCTTCTCTGGGCAACCTGTGCCAGGACCTCACCACCCTCACTGGGAAGAATTTGTTCGTAATATCTCATCTAAATCTGCCCACTGTCAGTTTGAACCCATTAAACATCTGCCACGTCCTGGCTTGCTTTGCTGCAGTGACTTAGGAACCCCGGAGTTGGAAAAACCGAGGACATTGCAGAAGCCTGTTTTCAGTTACATACCTGATTTATTATTTTCTTTAACTCTTTTAGTCACATCTGCTAAAAAGGAGTGATTTTTGCGGGGCTCGGAGATCCTCTATCTTACCTCCTTTAAATCAGATTGTCTTCTATTAGAAATCAGCAAGAACTGGTGTTTCCAATTAAATGTTTTAGATATTTGACATTTGACAGTTCTCCACAAAGGTGCCTAAATTCAAAGAGACCCTGGACCCTGCAGAATTCTTAGTTCAGATTCCTGTTTCTGTTCCTTAGCTGTGGTGTGCAGCTGGAGTCAATCTCTCAGGATGGAGACCTTTGGAACTGGAGCCTGGGAATGGGCAGAAATTGGATCCTGGGCGTGATCCCCTCACCTGTGATAGGGAAGTGGAAGGCGAGAACAACAAAAGTAACCATACATCTCCTGAGAAGAAAAAGGTCAGAAAAGAAAATGGTAGTTTTTTTCCTCTGATGTTTTTTCTCATTCCATCCGCTGCCATGACCCCTCTCTCGGTACTTCGCCATAAAATGCTCTTTGTACTATGCCATAAAATGCTCTGACTTATACTTGTGGGACAGGGCTGTGGTCTTCTGGCTCTTCTGTAACTTTCTGTGTGATTTGGGACCAATAACCCAAGATAAAGTTTTCCAACTTCTGCTTTTGAAACATTTGGAGTTTTGAAAAAAATCGTAGTAATAAGTGCTTGGTGAGGTTGCCAGGGAGATTATGGAGTCCTCATCATTGTAAATTAAAAAAAGAAAAATAGATTCAGGCAAGGCTGTGTTAAAAGAACAGAGATACAGAGTCTGTGAGTCCATTCGGGCCAGAAGTTGAAGTTCTTGAGATTTAATCCAGTTCTGGTTTTTAATAGTCTTAAGTTATTTTTAATTTTTTTATTTTTTAAAAAAGCAAACTGTAATTTGCAGATAATAATTCAGCTCTCTGGTTTGTGGGATTTTTTTCCACAGCTGTCTTACACTGCTACCCTATACTCTTCTGAGACCAGCTTGCTTAAGATGATCAGTTGGGTGCATCCCAGCCTCATGGTGTTCTGGCTGAAAGAATATTCAGCGACATATTAGTCAGACATCTCAACGGAGAAATTAGTGGCCAAATTCCTCTTGCCCTGAGGAGCCAGACAGGCTTTTTGTCCAGTGCTCTGGGTACTAGTGCAGCAATATGAATGAAATTAGATTAGTAAAAATTAGAATATAAATTAATATACAAATATATAAAACAGAAAATAAATTTACTATAGAATAGAATATATAATTTAATATAAATTACACCATGTGTAAATGTTGCCAAAGCACTGCTGAGGCTCAGGCTGATCCAGGAGGAGCGCTGATTGGGCCCGTGTGTTTGCTCTCCCAAAGGCAAAGGAGATCCATGAGATGGATGCCACATCCAGCCGTGTCTGGATCCTCACTAGCACACTGTCCACCAGTAAAGTTGTGATCATTGATGCCAACCAGCCCGGCACTGTGGTGGACCAGTTCACTGTCTGCAACGCCCACGTGCTCTGCATTTCCAGCATCCCCGGTGAGTGGGGCCCAAGCTGGGGTCAGCACTGGGTCACCTGCCTGCCCCACTGAGGAGTGCAGATGTCCTCACTTGGGAACTAATCCTTGGGCTCTGTTGTGTCCTCCAAACACCATAACCCAGATCTTGCCTTCCTGTTGTGGAGATCCCTCCCTGTTGAGTGTTCAGTAAGTTGCTCCTTTGGCACAAACAAAAGATGGGTTTTTGGGAACAGGAGTGAGCCTTGCCCAAGGTTGGGGGGGGCTCTGTACCCGCCCTGGATGCTGATGCTAGGGATGAGGGGATCTGCCATGGTGGTGCTGGTGGAAGCTGTGGTGTCTCTCAGGGTGGTGAACCCCAAGTGTCAGCATCTCCCATCATTAGGGTGACCTCAGGAGGGCAACTCCATTAAATGAGCAGTTACAGCTTGGTTTATGTGAGAATCTGTTCTTTGCCCTTCAGCGGCCAGTGAGAGTGACTATCCCCCGGGCGAGATCTTCCTGGAGGGGGATGTGAATCCTGAGGAGTCGGCTGGAGCAGACGGTGTCTTGGCAGGGATCACGCTGGTGGGCTGTGCGACCCGCTGCAATGTGCCACGAAGCAACTGTTCCTCGCGTGGGGACACACCTGTGCTGGACAAGGGACAGAGTGAGTTTTGGGACATAAAATTTAGTGACAGTTCAATTACTGCTAGTCTTGTACGAGCCCATGGTGTTAGAGCCACATCCTTCTGTCCCTAAGTTAAACACTTAAGAGGCCTCCAGAAGTTTCTTAATGTGGTACGGGAGGAACAAAGGCTCTTTTGGTACATTTCTCCTCTGAGCCCTCCTTTTCTCTCTGATCCACATCCTGCAGCCCTGGCTGTGGGAGTCTCACTGCAGAGTATTTTGGACAGGTGAGATGTTTGCCCTGCTACAGTTGCTGCTCTTCTCATTGCTTTCTCCCCTGAGCCTTAGGAAGCCAATTAAGCTCATATACAAATCACACTGCTGCCCTTGCTGACTCCATACTGCGGTGACAGCCCTGGAGACCTTCTGGTGTTGTGCTAGTCACAGAATGTGCCTCACTTTAAAATGGTCTCTGTTCCCCATCCAGGCAGAAGATGCTGGATGAGCTGCTGTCTGTGGCACAGGCTCAGGGCTTGGTTGAGTTTGGCAAGGAAAGATAAAGAATTGACTATAGCCTGGTGTCTATATATAGTTAACTCACCAGCTCATTCTCCAGCACATCTCACACTGTTCCTTGTCCTCCAGGTGAGGTGGCTCCCATCTGCAATGGGAAGATCAACCAGTCCCAGTCTACTGAGGAGGCAACAGAGGCTACGGAGGTCCCGGAGAGCAGTGCCAGTGAGGCAGAGCCGGCGCAGGCCCGGCCCGGGCCCCTCACCGAGCATGTGTTCACAGACCCTGTCCCAGCACAGGCACCCAGGCAGAACGGGTAGGAGGACTGGGGTCAGAGTGCCGGCTCAGTTACTGATCAGCTCTGTTTTCATAAGCTTTGGGATAAGAGAAGCAACCTGGTCTTCTGCTAGAGTGTCAGACTTCTATCAGTTTTGTGCCCAAGTAGTATTACAGATGGGATGATAGGAGGGAAGGAAATGAAATGAAAATAAACATGGCTTAGCCTGGAGTAGACTGTTAAAGTGCGAATATTTAACCTCTCACTATGGAGGCAGACTTGCGGTTAAGACAGATCTTCCAAAGAACATGCACATTTCATGTTCCCGCTGAAGGAACCTTCTGATCTGTGTGTAAAAATGATGATTGATTTATTCTAGTAGTACCTCTGATTTGCTGTAAAAGTAACCAAGAAAGAATATTCACCACCCAGAAATTCTTAAGACAAACAAGTCTGATGTGAGGGCCTGAGGAGCAGAGTGGACGTCTCCTATACAGATTGTTTCTAAATGCCCAAGTTGCTCTAAGATGTTTCTGTTGAAGTTGGAAATGAACAGAGAAGATACTGTTTGTGTAATAGTCCTTCTAAACATTCAGTGAGGGTCTGTAGATTTGAAGTACTTGTTTGTTGGCGGGGGAGGAAGGAAATGTTGCAAATTGCAAATCTGCAATTAAAAACCACCAAAGGGTGGAAAGCGATTTGTGCCTGCAAGGCCCCACACCTGCCTGTGAGTGCCAGGCTGTGGGCCTAGGAGGGCATTCTGTGCAGTGCTGCTGCTAAACCTCTAATGCTGTTCTTTTGCCTCTTCAGGGAGAACGGGCAGCTGAAGACGGAGCCCAGCACAACACTGCCAGATCAAGAGCCAACCAGCGATGCTGCTGGGACCTGCACCAGTGCTGCCCCCACCATGTGGCTGGGAGCTCAGAATGGCTGGTGCGTTCCCCTTGAGCTGGCAGATCTCTGTCACCTCCATGCTCTGGGCTCTGTTTTTCATGTCCACACACCTTTAGTTTACTGCTTGTTTCTGGAGAAGGTTTTTATTCATCATTTCATTACTCAGCTCACCATAGTCTGAGGGTTTTAACCTCACTTTCCTACCAGAAGAAAAGACTCAAGCCTGGTCAAGCTGAAGGTGTGGGGCCTGCTGCTCACCTTCCCCAATTTGTCCTCTCTCACAGGCTTTATGTGCACTCGGCTGTGTCCAACTGGAAGAAGTGTCTGCACTCAATAAAGCTAAAGGACTCTGTGCTGAGCCTGGTGTAAGTGTGCATTCCAAGGGACCTGCAGGAGAAGGTTCAGGGCATAAGTGATACTATAGAGGGGTGGTAGCAGCTCTTTGTCACAGACTCACAGAACCACAGAATGGTTTGGGTTGGAAGGGACCTTGCTAAATTGGTAATTGTTCCAACTCCCTGCCGCAGACCAGGTTACTCCAAGCCCTGTCCATGTTGCTGGCCTTGAACAATTCCAGGAATGTGGCAGCCATAACTTTTTCTTTGCTCTCCCAAGTGCCTTGGTTTGTGAGGGAAGTTTCCCAAGGTTTTCGTTATGGGTAAGCCTCATACTGATCCATTTTCCTGCTCAACTGCAGCCCCGACCCAGCCCTGACCAAGTTAGTGAATACATGATTAGCAGTATCAGGAGGAAGTGAGTGGGGAAGAGAAAGGCAAAATTTCACTGAGGAGTAAATTAGGGGGAATTTGTTGAAATTGATGGGGTTTGTATTGTGAAGGAGAAGAATTTCCTCAACATAAAATTTAGGGATGATCCTATTGCAATGAAGGTGTGACCTCTTGCAAGATGTTCCTGCAAGTGCTAAACTGACTGGGAATTGTAAAGACAACATAAAGATCGTGTGTATGGATGGCAGGAAGAGTTTATTAGTCCCTCACATCTACAGGCTTTCGTAAGCATTTACTGTTCTGTGATTTCAGGCATGTGAAAGGGAGGGTCCTGGTTGCTCTGGCAGATGGAACGCTAGCCATATTCCACCGGGGAGAAGGTAAGAATCAATGTAATAGAGAAAACAAAATTTGGCTGAAAGTGCAGCAGTACAAACAGAGTTAAAACACATAGCTGTTATACACATAATTGCTATCCTAAACCATCCCAGGCTTACACTAACACCGCTTCCTGAGCTATTCTGAACGAAAATGTGTGTGTATGGGCTGTGTAGCACATGTAGAGTAAATATGACACTTTTAGAAATACATATGCTGTGCAGTTGCTTGAGGCACACTTGGTAAATTCAATTTCTGTTGCTCTTCACTTCTGTGGGTTTTGTTTCCCTATGGCTTGAGTAGTTTCTTAGCTGTGTTCATACCTGACAGCTCTTGGGAATTTGCTAACTGTGACTAATGTTGGCGTATAAAGAGCTTAGTTATTCCTTGAGTAGCAGTTCATTCAGCGAGCTGAAATATAGAGACTTCTGGGTTCATGCAATTCAAACTTTGATTCAGCTTTTGTCACGAGCTCAAGCCTGACCATTGACACATCAAAATTGTTCCCATCAGAAATAAGATAAAGCTTCATGACAGAGAGACTGACTGTCTGTGAAGGACACAAATATCTGCCTGGTTAGTTAGAAATAACGGTGGGAGCAGGGAGATCTGATTCCTTATCCTGGGTTTGACACTTTGAGGGAATTATGTTGTATGTCTGTGATGTGAGGAAGCCTCACTACAAGGACTGTATGGCCCATTTCCTTTTCAAGTCTTCTTCTCCTGCTGGTTTTTGTACTTGTTAGAGAAGCCTGTTTGTTTCATTGCAGTAAAGGATACTGATTTGGAGCACTTTTAGACACCAAATTAAACTTTATTATTGCATGTTTCATCAGTGTAAGACTGTGCCTGAAGAAGGAGTATGGAGGCACGGGAAAGTCACAGACATAAGCCAACTGAGCATTTGAGTACCGACTAAGCCTATATACCCGAATATACAGGGAAAGGTAGAGGATTCTGTTGTATGCTGACATGTCATGGTGGAGATGCATCTTTCCACACTTGCTTTTCACCTCAGATGGCCAGTGGGATCTCAGTAATTACCACCTGATGGATCTCGGCCACACTCACCACTCGATCCGCTGCATGGCTGTGGTCTACGATAGAGTCTGGTGTGGCTACAAGAACAAAATCCATGTTATCCAGCCAAAGACGATGCAGATTGAGGTAAGAGAGCACATGTGTGTCTGTGCACGCACACGCGTTGTATTGTATTTATTCTTACAGCTGTTTTCTGCTGCACTGTGTGAAATGCAGAACCTTTGGGTTGTCATTGCTTACTGCAGAACCCAAACTGTCAGTCTGGGTCATTTATGATCCAATCTGCCAGGAGGTATTTATTCCTTCCTCCCTTTGCAGAACATAATTCTTTAGATAAGTCTAAACTGAGCATTTTCTTTGCCTTTACTCATGAGTCTATGAGGCCACGTACTGTCAAAACATAGGTATGTGCTTGACAGTGACCCTTCACATGTGGTCTGAGGCTTCATCTGTAGGCATTGTGGCACAGAGGAACAGTACAGTTAGCAAGCCCCCGTGATCCCAGCTACCTAAGGAAAAAATGATCTTTAGAGCCTTTTGGTTGAAATTCAGTACAGTGGTGTTGGTACAAATCTGTCTGAGAGTGCTTGAAATAATCCTGTCAAGAAGAGAAAAAGTGCTGGATCTGAAGTTCACATCAGTGAGCCAAGGCAATTTGATCTTTGGAATTTATCCTGGAGTTGTGTGTTTTCCTTTTCTATTAAGTACATTGAAAGCCCTTGCTCCTGAACTGGTCTGCAAAGACCATCCACTCTCCAAAGCTGCTCAAGCGAGGGATTTTCTGTGTCCTGTAGTAAACTGCTGTGGTCAGCTGGCATTAACACAGCTTCTCCAAGAGCTTTGGAACCCAAACAAGTGATCTCAGTTGAGGAAAATGGAGTATATGTGTAGATAATGGCAAACCTTTTGTGAACTCATGTTGGTTCACCTGTTTCAGAAATCCTTTGATGCCCACCCTCGGCGAGAGAGCCAGGTGCGACAGCTGGCATGGATTGGAGATGGAGTGTGGGTTTCCATCCGTCTGGACTCCACCCTGAGGCTCTACCATGCCCACAGCCATCAGCACCTGCAGGATGTCGACATCGAGCCTTACGTCAGCAAGATGCTGGGTGAGGCAGTGGGGCGTGTCAGAAAGTGGTCTGTTACTTACTGAGATCAGAGCAGAATTTGCCCAAAGCAGACCTTGCCCAGAATCATCACTGACTCCCCAACTCTCGTTCATACTTCCTAGGCACTGGAAAGCTGGGTTTCTCCTTCGTGCGGATCACAGCCCTGCTCATCGCTGGCAACCGCCTTTGGGTGGGCACCGGGAACGGTGTCGTCATCTCCATTCCCCTGACAGAGAGTAAGTGACATTTATGGAAGGTACTTCTGCATCCCCCCACTAAAAAAAGAAGCTTTTGGGTGTTACTTGTGGGTGGCTTGGGCAGGCTGATGCTTTCCCAACATCTGATACCCCTTGATCGTAGCTGTGTTCAGGGAGAAGAGCCCGAAGTGTGAGCAGCCCTGGACTTGGTGTAACTCTTCTTTATTAAGGAATTAAGTGTTCGGTTGAACGGATGTAACCTATTTAAAACCAAGCAGGTATTTGTTTCTGCCCTTTTCAGTTCAGTTGAAGCTATTTCCTCCGTGGGGGGACATCTCTACCATCCCTACAGTCTTCTTTTTAGAGCATGACCTTGACAGAGCAGAGTGATATGAACTGATTCTGTAGCTACTGTGAAGCAGGAGAAAGCTTTGGGAATTGTAGTCTCCAAAAGGAGGCTGTGGGATGAGAAGTCACCAGGAAGATGTCCCTGGAAATTTTATTTTGGCATAGACATCTAAATATCTCCATAGCAGTATTTTCCAGAAACTGACCTTAGAAAAGCTTGATTTACTCAAATTAGGGCTCAACTACATCAGTCAATTAGAAATTGGTATCCTACACCAAATCCAGCCTGGGGAGGGGACCCAGCAGTAGGTATAAATAGGTGCATCTCCAGAGCTGGAAGTTTAGTTGAAGCTCTTAGTAATCCTGTTCTGTACCTGCCCATCTTGCATCTTATTTTGACAGTCTGTTCCAGATCACCACGGGGGAGTAGGATTTGAGGCTGCTTGCAATTGCTTTCACTAGAAAGCAGTCAAATTTACGTTTTCTCACCACTGCTCACAGGAAAGCTGAGAAGCAAATAGCTCTTGTATAAAAGGAGCAAACCTCTTGTAATCCTCCTGGAAGTCAGGGATGATCTCTGAGGCCAGTGGAGCTGGATGTGCCTGGGGCTGACACCAGGAGGGCAGTGACACAGTCCTCTTCGTGCATTGCAATCTCAGTCTCATTTCCGAGTCCCTGTTCTGAAGCCCATTCTGTCTTGGGGCTGCTGTCCTTAATCTGAGTTAAGCCTTTTCCCTGCTGTCAAACAATTGCTTTATCTTTGGGTGTTCCTGTAAAAATGTGGTAAGCAGGAAGGTCTCACTAGAAATACAGCAGTGGATCCTTGTGACACAGTCCCTCTCCCATCTCAGATACCACATTTGTCCCTGTAAGGTAAGAGCCAAGTGAGCAAGAACAGTGTAGGTGTGAACTACATCAGAGATCCTGTGGTGGTTTCTCTAGGTTTTTTTCACTATTTCTGTTGCCCCCTGAATTATCTTCCAGTAATCACCTTTTTCTTCTCTCCTCTCCTGCCCGTCACTTCCTGTGCCCCTCTGTGTTCCCACTCCCTGCCTGTGCCTAGCTGTAGTCCTCCACCGAGGCCAACTCCTTGGGCTCCGGGGTAAGTCCATTGCCTCTTCTCCTCAGCTCTCACTCCTTCCGCACCTGCCTCCCATCGCAGTCGCTCTCCCACCCTTCCATCCTGCTGTTCAGCTCTCTCCATCCATTTTTTGCTCATCACTCTTTCATTGTAAGTCACACTGGAGAAAAGCAACCAAAGACAGTCACGTAAATATCCTCATTTCCCAAAGCTATAAACATTTTTTACCATCTCATCAGCTATCCATCTGGTTTTTTTGTGTCAAGAGTAATTTATTTTTCATCAGTGGTTCCCTTGCTGTGGTAGGCCAGGTTTGAGATGGGGACTCATCTCAAGAGGTTCATTCAGTCAGAGGGTTCCAGGGAGCAGGAGTAGAGTGTTCTTCCAAGGTCTTCCTTGGTCATCCTTGTTTTTCCAAGGATGTTTCTCTCATCAGTTGCAGGCCAAGGGCAGGAGGTGCTGTGGCACCTGCCAGCTGCAAGTCATCAACCAAATGTTTAACCCAAGAGGACTTGATAAACATGAAGAACTGTTTGGGTTTGTTCAAAGCTAAGTTCAAACTGTTTGTTTGCCCAGCTAAGGCAGGGTCTTAGTTTAAATTTATGCCTTTCCAGGGTCAGAAATTAGGGTTTTTTTCACTCAAAGAAATATATATGGCTGTCCAGAAGCACTGTCAACATGTGTCTCCTCATTTTAAAGCATCTGATATAAGTTGCAGTAAAAAGCCATATACTGTATACACACTGATTCTCATTCCTCCAGCAAAGTATTTGTACTTGTCTTGCCATCCTTGCTTGAGCCTGATAGGGAAAAGTCTCCTTTGTCCAAATCACTTAATAACTGAAATCCAGCCCAAGTCAAAATACAGAACTACAGATAATTAATGAAGCAATCAAGCTTCATTGAAAGCTGCCTGATTTTAGTGCTGTTCCTGTTGTACTGATGTGGGTGTATGCAGAAGGAAAGCATGCCCTGTTCTGAGCTCTGAGCACTGGTCTCTGTTGCTTGGTGATTGGAAACTTTCACATTCTCTGAGCCTGGACATGAAAGATGCAGGCCCCTGAGCCCACCTTGAAATCCTTGGAAACTGTGGATGGTGAACACGTTTCAGATGTTCATTGCTGGAGTAGTTTGATTTTCTGGTGTCATGGTTAAATCAAGAACTGAGGAAGGAACTCACTTCACTTCTGTGATGGCTTTGACTGGGCCAAGAGGCTTCACCAGACCCAGAGACTGCTTTCAGCAGCACGTATGCTCACAGCTGGGCATGAGCAAAGGACTTGACTTGGAAACCGAGCAACTTCACCTATTCAGAGAATAGCAGTAATTCTCCTCTAGGTGCCCTGGGTGTCTCTGGGAACAGTGGACACCATTGGATACCCTGCCAAGTACAAAAAACCAAGGCTGATACTAGGACAGTGGGTGATTCTGGAGGCTGGACAGAATCACTGCTGGTGAGTCCTTCACTGGGACACCAGTCTAGCTTGCCTCAGTCTAAAAGAGAGGGACTGTAATCTGGTGTGGTCTCCTCCATCACATCATTCACACAAGACCTTTAAGAGACCTGTGCCTTTAAAGGTCTTCCTTCATGGCTCATGAGTTTTCTCTTTGATTGAGTCCCTTCTGTAAAGGGGACTCAAAGCTATCACTGATGATGTTCTTCCTCCCTATCCCCAGCCAACAAGACCTCACCAACCTCTGGAGAGGGCAGCCGCTCTGGTGGGGTCATCCACGTGTACGGTGATGACAACAGTGACAAATCGGCCAGCAGCTTCATTCCCTACTGCTCTATGGCTCAGGCACAGCTCTGTTTCCATGGACACCGGGATGCTGTCAAATTCTTCGTCTCTGTGCCTGGTAAGGATGAGCAGAGCCCTTCCTCAGCAGGGGCTTGTTCTGCCATCCCTTCTGTAACGGGGACTGGAGCTGCTCTGCAGCAGATGGGGGTGCAGGCCATGACTGGCACTTCCTGTGGCTCACACACAGGGGTTTAAACTGCAGCGACTGCCAGATTTGACCAGCAGAAGGAACTTGTCTGCCTGGCGTGTTTGCGTGTGTGTGAACTGCGTGGAGGCTGAGCAGAGGCACTGACAGCACCTCTGTCCTCTCCCAGGTAATGTCCTTGCGACCCTGAATGGGAGTGTGTTGGACAGCCCTTCGGAGAACCCCAGCACAGCAGCCACCGAGACCGAGGGGCAGAAGCTGAAGAACGTCCTTGTGCTGAGTGGAGGAGAAGGGTACATCGATTTCCGGATCGGTGAGTGCCTGTGGTGGGAGGCACCTGGAAGGGGAGAGGGTGCGTGGCTGTGGTCATGGAGTGAGGCATCGCTGCTGTGGGGAGCCAAAGCAGAAAACCCCCACAAACTCTGTTTCTCCTGCATCTAGCTGTGAGGGCAGATAAAGATTTTCCTTGCACAGCGCAAGGCTCCCAACCTCTGCCCTGTGCCTGCAGTACCACATGACTGTGTGGATGGCTCTGGAAAAAACAAACCCCTCTGTGCCACTGGCTCCAAATGTTGCTGCCCCACTGGGATCACCCGTGCTGCTGAGGGTGCTCTGTGTCTAAAAGTTGGCCTCCCTGAAAAGAAGGGTGTTTTTTGCTGCTGCTGGAGCTGGTTTCTCCCATCCATGCAATCCGACTTTGGAAAAGCATTGTCTTGCTGTAATTGTTCTTCGGGCACAGAGGAACGTCTCAGCTCATGGTGTCTGTTGTCAGACTGCTGGGACTGTAATAGTATTGGCCACTTTGGAGTATTGCAGAACAGTGCACTATGGGATTTTCTTTCTTGCCATTTTTACTCTCTGTTTTCTCTCTCCAGGGGATGGGGAAGATGATGAGACAGAGGAAAACGCAGGAGATGCCACACAGGTGAAGCCAGTACTTTCCAAGGCTGAACGGAGCCACATTATTGTGTGGCAGGTATCATATATCCCTGAGTGAGAATTCCTCCTTCCCCTCAATGTAAGTGTCCCTCCTCCCGCCTGAATGCCAAGATGTACATACAGAACGCCTGCATTATAACTCCTGCTGGAAACTGACCCCGGACAACTGCAACGGCTCCTGCCTCAGACTGTGACCCCCTCGGAACTCGCAGCTTTCATCTCGGGCCCGTGTGCTTTCAGCATGGTTGGATTCTTGTTCTGCTCTGGAGCTGGCATCTGCAAGGAGAGAAATGGCAGCGCATCGTGAAGTGAGCTTGGAGCCAGGACTGTGGGAAGCCTTTGCCCAGCTAGAGCGGGGTGGCTCAGGTTCTCGGGCAGGTTGCCTCACTCCCACCTGCATGAGAAAGAAGTGTGTCCCCAGGCATCCCCTGCAAAGCACTGGTGGTGAATCACTTCTACAGCACCACAGCAGAAATCCCTTCTAGTTCACCAGTGGACTCTCCACCTTATCCACCCTTAAGCACAGAATAACATCCCATGGACTGAGAGCAGATAAGTCCAAGGAGGCCTCAGTAGAAAGGAGCATCATGGTTTGGGCAGCCCTTCTGCTGCTGGGCTGGAGGAGGCAGCAGCACCATTACTGTGGGGTTCATATCCTCTGTCCTTGCAGTGGGAAGGTCCTGTCCTCTGCTGCTGCTGTTGTCTCAGCAGCTATGTGCTGGGTGCCTGTGTGTGTGTCCCAAGAGGATTGTTTGGTGGCCTCAGATGGCAAATGGGTGTTTGATTGTGGAGGCCACATGGCTGTGGTAGCAAAGGGGTACTGGAACACTGCTTTTTCAAGAGCAGAAAAGGCAACACCTAACTCCCCGTTCTAAAAATGCCAGGCAGTAAAGAACTCCCGAGTTGGTTCTGAAAGGTTCAGAAGAAAGTTATCTCTGCATTGCATTTGGTGGCTTTTAAAACACATGCGAGGGCAGAGGGTGGTGATCTGCTATGAATTCTCATTAACACATTGACATTGCCTTGACTCAAGGTTATGTCCCCTTCCCAGGAACTGCTGGAAGGAGATCTCTGTTTTCACAGGAAAACAGATTGGCTGTCAGTTAGGAAAGACTGGATGTGCAGTCAAGGTACAGAAAGGCCGTGTCTCACCTGAAGTCACATAGAAAAAGGAATTGAGGACAGATTTCCCAGCATCTTTTATCTAACACTAACTGTGTTAGTAAGTAGTTTAAAAAGCTGGAAATTTCTGACTCCTGAAAAAAGTTGACAGCCCCTTAGAGAAGTGGTGACAGCCCTCCCTGTGTAAGCACTGCTGGGCAATGGCAGATGTGCAAAAATACGGGGCCAGGGAGAGTGGTTTTGAGCTCAAGGTGCAGAATGTGGCAGCTCCAGGTGTAGAGGCAGTGGTGTGTTCCCCCTTTCTGTCAGCAGAAACAGTCCCATCCAACAAGGACAAGTTCCATGTCCCCAGAGGACTCCTTTCTGAATGTGCAGGACTAGGGCAAGTCGCAGTTGTTAGTGATGAATTTGGAAGCTCCTGGTGGTCATCTTGTTTCTTCCCTGAGCTGTGCAGCACTCTGGGGTTCACAGGGACATCCTTATGACAGTATAGGGACAACTGGGCAAGCCTCCATCTCCCAGAAAGCTCATAGCTGTGTCCCGTGCTTGCTGCCATGGACCAGGCTGTTCACAAGGCTTGTGGTCTAAAGCTCCTGCTGTGCTGCAGGGATGCCATGTTCCCAGGTGATGCTCTAACAGGTGGCATCTCTGCTGATGCAGCAGCACTGAAACGATTTTTGGATCCACAGTTCAGGAAAGGCTGGGGATTACATTGCCCCTGCAAGGAGGCAAGCAACATCGCTGGTGAATTAGAGGCCTCAGCCAGCTGCAGTGGTGCCCATGGCTGTCTGTGAGCAGTGCTGGTGACACACCACCCACACCAGTCCTCCCCAAGGCAGGAATCCAGCTGGAGAGAGTCTTCCAGGCATCAGCACACTGGGTTCTGTGGCTGGCACTGGGTTAAGGGATACCTGGAGTCACCATCTGCATGTGGGGGGACCTTTCACCAGGGACATTTCACTGGGCCACTGCTGACCATGCCAGGCTTCTCATTCACTTTCCCCATATGCTTTCTGCTAGGAAGAGCTCTTTGGGTCCCAACACAGAGTGCATTGAAGTTAAGAATATAACATTTAAAGCACAGATTCCACTGTCATGTTCATCAGTTAGGGCCAGATAAACTTCAGAATTTGGGCTAGTTGAAGGGAAAAAAAAAAAAAAAAAGAAAAAAAGCCCCGGTAGAGTCCAGTTCCTTCACTCTGTCAACTCTTTTGTAGGAAAATCAGAATTGTAACATTTGTACCTCTGACTGTTTGTTCTGTATCTGGTTTGAGCAGTTGAAGGGACAGCACTTGGTCTCCTGTCACCCACTGGGCTCTGGCAACATGAGGAAATCAGTCTGGGGCCTCTACCACCAGGTTCCTTTCCAGCTCGGTGCATGTTTTCCTCCAAGAGAAGCACATGGCCCAGAGGGGCAGCTCCAGGGGGGAGACCCGGCCTCTGCTGGCAGCTCCTGCAGCCTTGGGTGGCTGCTGGGCATCAAGGTGAGAACTGACTGGCTTCAGCACACTTCCCTGTCATATCTCCACTGTGATGTATGTAAAGTATCTTGTATGTTACAAAAGGATTTTAAAAAGTGTCTCAAGGCCTGTAAACTCCGCTGTTCGGTCTGAAGATGGCATTCTGTAAAGAGCCTGCTGTATGAATACGTTCCCATGCTTTGTCCCCTATGCTATCAACAACAAACCATATCTGTTCTGTATGTAATAAACGTGTTAACATCATCTTGGGCAGTGCATTGTGTTCCTGTGAAAGCACTGGGATTGCTTCTCAGTCTTTTAAGAGTGGGACACTTAAAAAGGGTGGGAATGCAGCTCAAGTGTTCACCGTTGTTGAGCAGTTTAGTGGCAAGAAATGAGGTGTGGATGGCTCACAGAGTCACAGCAGAAGGGGCTGGTCCAGCAAGCCAAATGCAATCTGTAGCTTCTGCCAGCGGCAGAAATAAAAGCTGGAAATTAAAGGTGGAACAACTTCAGAAATATGAGAGCAGAGAAGCATCCATCTGCTGGCTTGCTGCAGCTTCTGTCAGGGTGACCCCTTCAGGTGAACCGCCAGGGTTAACACATCAGGTCAGCTTTCAACATGATACAGGGTGGCACTTCACAGTCCCTTAGGCATCTGCGTCAGACATTGTGGGGAGGGAGCTCCTCAGCCCCAGCAGCACTTGGACACTTCCATATTTTGTAGAACCGGTAGTTCAAGGGCTGTACGTGGCAGTGTACAAGGGAGCCACCTCCTTACAACAGGAGCATGTTCTGCCCTGAGCAGGGGGCCCTGAAGTGAGTCTCATCCATGACCAACACATGCACTGTGGGGCAGCACAGGACAGGGTGTCATACAACTGGCAATGCCTCCAGCGTTAGTGGAGGCATCTCAACCACAGTTTGGAAACAGGTGCTGAGACCAGTCCTGCACTCCTGGGGCTGCACCCTTGAATAAGGCCAGGAGCAGTCTGAGCAGGGCTCTAGGTGAAGTGCAGATATGTCTGGTACCCACCAGGGTGGGTGAGGAAGCAGGTCACTGCCATCATCCCTCAGACAAACCCCCCCCCCCCCATACTGGTAAATGTGAGGTAACTGTACAGGTTTGGGAGGGCCAGCAAAGCTCACAGCATGTTCTGGACGTGGAATCCAACCAGTGGCAAATGGGCTGTGCAGCTTCCTGGAAGGGACCTTCACCATTGGGCAAGGCTCTCAGCCTGCGCACCCTTCCCCCAGGTGTTAAGGTCACCAGCCGGACATGACTGTCCTGATCAGCACCACCTAAACCGCCAGCTGTAACAGAGGCCCTTTCCTCCTATGGCCCAGGAGCCTCATTTAAACATGAACTGGGGCCTTCAATATGCCTGTAGCTGTGTCTGTCCCTAGCTGTTCCTGGATGGACCCCTTGGACTTGGAGGGGCTCAACTAGATCATCTTCAGAGGTCCCTCCCCACCCAAACTGTTGGATGCCTCTACGCCTTATGGTGTTATCAGCTCTATCTGCTTTTGATCCTGGCTGGACTCCCTGGTATCCCCTGGTCATGGCTACTTCTTGCTTTGTCTGGGGCTGCTGGGGGATGCTGCGACCAGACTTGGCTCTGCCCCCTGTGGGCAGGCTCAGTGGGCCTGTGCTCCCTCAGGGGAAGCCTGTTCTAGGGCTCTGTTCAGATCCCAGCTGTGCAGTAGAGAGGACTAGACTGTTCTACTCATGCCATCTAACTCACACCCACAGCTCTCTCCCTCCTTGCTCAGCCTCAGTTTGTGTGTCAGTTCAGTAGCACCTCCATCCTGGTGAGGACGGGAGCCATCAGCTCAGCACAGTGCCTGACACTGGAGGCTCTGAGAACCAGCCAAGCTGCCTTCCAGCCACAGCTGTGGGAAGGCTCACAGTCTCAAACTCTTTGTCTGTGGTAATGCTCTGGATTCTCCCTTCCCTGGATTCTCCCATTCCTTCCAAAGCCAGAGAACTAGTCCTGGCACATGTTCTGCCACTACAGGCAAACAGGGGCTCAGCTCTTCCCAGCCTCTACATCTTGTCACAGGACTGGCTTTAACTCACAAGTAAAGCCTTCCCTCTTATTCCATAGCACCTTAATCCTTCAGGAGCCTCTGGGTGGGGAGCCCTGTGGGAATCCAGGTCACCGATGTCAATCCTGTGCTCCTACCTGATGGCAGTTATTTCCTGCTGGCTGGGGCCACACATTCCCCAGTCCCATCCAGGGAACACTGGGTGGAGCAGAGTCGTTTGTGCTCTCCCTCTCTAAATCCCCTCAGGCTAATTGTGATTTTGGGATGCTGCAGCAAATGGAACACCACTTCCTGACTATCTGCTACGGCAGACACAGAAACTAAACAGTTACTTCTGTGCAGGGAGTTGATCTACAGACCAGAACAGCTCCTGTGCCCCATCCATCCACATCCAGACCAGACCCTCCAACAACCCCTGACACAGCAGCAGCATCCACAGGCAGCAAGAGAAGATGAACTGCCAGGAACTGTGCTCAGGAGCTGCATGTTTTAATGTTCACAAAGCGCTGCCCTGAAACAGGAGTCATTTGTGATTGGCTGATTCAAATGGTAAAAGTCAATCATGCATCCTTTGCATCACCAAAACTAAAATAATTTCTCCTATCTCTCGACAGCCATCTCTGGAGTAGCTATGGATGGATAGCTTTGGATTAGCTTACTATCCAACTGTGCTCCTCATGTGCACTGCCATCCTAAGCAAGTGACCCAGATCATTCTGCAGTGTTCAGAGAACCTGATGCTGTGCCTGTGTTTGGTACGCTAATGGTTCTGCAGATGATAATCTCCAGGCATTGAAAAAAATTCCCAAGTTTTCTTAGAACTGTGCTGCAGAATTAAGACAACATTTATTTTCATTTGCAGATACATTTCTTCACAGCTCTCTGAAATACTGTGATGTTATTAGTCATTTCCATGTGATTCATGCAGGACCCAAATTATCTAAAAAATGTTGTCAAAAGATTAATTTTCAGGCTATAAAGAAAATTATGCTCCAAAGAATTGCAGCTGGCTGACAGGAGCTGTGTATTCAGAGACTACTCAGGGAACCAAGAAGGTTCCTCTGCTGACTGAGACCAATGTTACGGAAAAGGAGTCTGAATATATCTGCATCTTCCTTTTGAGATGAGGTGACTGTACAGGGCTGGGGAGAAAGCCAGGGAACCTGGCTACACCCTACCATGGTGGGCACGGGGGTCTCTGTAACGTCCCCATGCATCATCATGGCTAGGCTTCGCGAACGAAGATTTGTACATCCCCATGCACTGGGCTTCTAACAGGCAGTGAGAGGCATGTAAGAAGCTGGGGACACAGAAAAAGTCTTTATACAGGTGTCCCTGTAGCTTTTTTCTTTGCCCGTTCTCGGGGAGTGGCCAGGACCTTCTGCAGATCAATAACTGGTTCCTCTGTGATTGGTTTTCCCTCCTTCTGCCACTGGGCAAGGATCATGGCTCGGAGCAGCGGCGGGTACGGCAGGAACCGAACAGTCTCCTCAGGCACTGGGGTGAATTTCTTGAAGGCCTCCTCCTCGTGCTTGGGCACCATACGCCAGTCATGGTACATGACTTTATCAATCTCTCTCACTTCCTCTTCAGTTTTGCCTGGGAAAAGATGAGGAACACCAGTGGGCAACACCGTCACAACAAACTCCTTCCAGGAAACACAGCAAGTGTCAACTCTTCGGCACCCGAAATGCTGCAACAGTAAGAGTAAATGGAGTTTTCAAAGGGTTGGACAGGATCTCCCCTGCTATACTATGGGATCTTACTTCTGTCATTGGAAATCAAAACAGAAACAGGCTGAAAGGACTACAGGCAAGTTGTTTCAGTACTATGGGTGACTCCCTCTCTTAATTTAAAGTGTCATTTCATCTCTCTCAGCTTCCATTTCCATGGCTAAGGAACGAGAGTAATTTCTCTCTACACTGATGAAAGTTATCTGGAAAATCGAGTGTTAAAAGTGCCCAACAACTTCAAAACCTTTGAACTAGAACTATTTCAGTAACTCCTGTAAGAGACAATTGTATACCTAATATAAAGCAGCTCTAAAAAGGGAAATCCACTCATTCAACTCCAAGCATTAATTAAAAATTCCAGTAACATAAGCTGCTTGCCACTGCAGCTTTTTAGTGACAGCTTTACCCGGACCACCCCCATGTGCTCATTCTGTGTCTTGCTTTCAAAGTCTCTGAGCAGTCTGTCAGCTCATCTAGCACTGTCAGTGCTGCTGTTCCCCAGGGTCATCTTGCACTGGGTCTCCCACAGCAGTCCTCAGAAAGACACTCCGAGGGAGCTAGATCCCAGCTTTTGAAACTTAAACAAGGGGGAACTTCTTTTCCCATTAGCAGATCTGAAAAAAACCCACAAATTCCCCAGGCTGGGAGAGGCCGCCGTTTTTCCTGCCGCCCTCCCGGTGCTCTCCACGTCGGTGGGAAAACGAGCCGGACTCACCTCTGAAGGTCAGGTAGCCCCAGGCTCTTCCATGGTCCATGTCCTGCAAAGAAAAGCGGATCGCGCTGAGGGCAGGGCGCGGCGGGCGCGGTCCCGGGGCGGGGATGGGGCAGGCGTACCTCGGCCGTGTAGTCCGCTTCACCTTGTGATGACCAGTAGCAGGCTCCGTCGTGCGCCCACAGCCAGACTTGCGGGTGACGTGCGGCCCACGCCGAAGCCGCAGCGCAGAGCAAGCGCGAAAAACCGTTCTCGTTCGCACGTCCTCCCAGGCCCGCACCGGCAGCCGCTTCTGCGTCAGCGCCGCCGCATGGTCTCGTAGTCCAGGGCGAAGCGCTGAGAGTCCCGCGGGCGCTCCTTCAGCGCGCGGTACTCGCGGATCTTCCTGGCCATGGCGGCGATGGGCCGGTGCAGCTTCTTGCGGGCCATGGCGGCGGCTGAGGGAGAGACCGAGCGGGCCCGAGGAGAGCCGGGCGGGGCCGGGCAGAGCCGGCGGGGCCGAGAGGAGCGAGGGGGCCGGGCAGAGCCGAGCGGGGCCGAGGGAAGCCGAGAAGGGCCGAGCGGGGCCGAGGGGAGCCGAGAGGGGCCGAGCGGGGCCGAGGGGAGCCTGGCTTGGCTGTTTGAGGTGTGTATCCGAAACAGCGTTTGGGATAGAAAAAAAATCTGGTTTTGAGGAGATCCAGCTACTAGGTCAGGAACGTTCAACAGCCTGGGTAAAATCAGGGTTTGGGAGGATTAAGGCAACGTTGAGGTTGTGCCCCAGGTCGTATAGGAGTAAAATTAAGAATACTTAATTATTAGAAACTGATAGCCATAGAATTTATGTGTCTTAGACTAAGCATTTTAAAAGGAGGGTGCTAGCCGTAGAACTCATGTGTTTTAGTAAGGTTGGAAGTTCTCAAGGGAAAGTGCATAGTTTATAGTTTTTTGTGAATCACAGAATCAAACGGGTTGGAAAAGACCTGTGAGATCATCAAGTCCAACCTTTGACCCAACATCACCTTGCCTACTAGACCATGGCACTAAGTGCCACATCCAGTCTCATCTTAAAAACCTCCAGAGACGGTGAATTCACCACTTCCCTTGGCAGCCCATTCCAATGTCTGATCACTCTCTCTGTAAAAAATTTCTTCCTAATGTTCAACCTAAATCTCCCCTGGACTATGCCTTCTTGTCCTACTGCTGGTTGCCTGGGAGAAGAAACTGATCCCCACCTGGCTCCACCTTCCTGCCAGGGAGTTGTAGAGAGCAACAAGGTCTCCCTGAGCCTCCTCTGCTCCAGGCTGAACAACTCCAACTCCCTCAGCCTCTCCTCATAGGACTTATGCTCCAGTCCCTTCATCAGCCTTGTTGCCCTTCTTTGGACCTGCTCCAGCACCTCAGTGTCCTTCCTAAATTGAGGGGTTCAGAACTGGACACAGCACTCGATTCTTTACAAGCAAGAATTGTGATAAAAACAGAGACAGTTCTTGCACCTGTGAAGGGACGGATAAAATGCGAGAAAGAAGACAAAACAGATCCACGAGACTGGGTTTAGGCCTTGAGCCAGTTCCAGAAGGCAGGAAATCTAGGAGTCAAGAGAAGAACGTAGCAAGAAAGATGTTGATGCCTGGCACCAGGGGCCACTTTACGACCTCTGAAGCAATTCCAGGGGGGCGTACGGTGGGTGGAAAATGGGGTGGAACAGGTGAGGTAATCCTTGAATGTGTAATTAGAGAGTTGTATAAAGTTATGAAAGCTGTGTGGTTCAGGGTGCACCCTTAGGAATTTTTTTCTGATGCAGCCAGCACTGAAATAAACATGTGTGCTTTTTTGGCTTTCTATACTCAAAACGAACCTATAGTTTCTTTTCTGATTTTTTGGCATCAGTCAGAGTCAGAGCCTGGGCTGTGAGCAGCATTCAGGCATGGAACTCCATTCCTGGGATGAGAAAAGTCCCCCGAGCAAGGACTGCTCTGGCTGCACTTTTAATGACTAGAGTTTAAGGAGCAGAGTTAAGGAGTAGAAACTGCGTGGGTCCAGCTATATCAGCCCCTAGTAAATTAAATCTGACAGCAGAGTTTTATTTTTCTTTTTAAACTCATATCATATCTTAAAGGAACCACACCAATTCCAGCATTGCTGCAGAGTCCTTTATTGAAGGCATTGGGATATGAAGTGGGTTTTGCCAACAGCCAAGATCAATGTGTGGAGATAAAGGGGTGTGTGCGCATGTGCTACACACAAAACAAATAAAACACACATTTTAAAGGCAGTTAATGCTCTTAAAACAAGACTAATATGGTGCACCTCTTAAAAAAGTACAGGGGGGGTAGGAACAAACAGGATGCCCCGATTAAGTTGAGAAACACCACTTAAGATACTTGTCCTCAATCCACCCAGATTTGGGGGGAAAAGCAGAGCAGTTAAATCACTCATTACAGGGTGGAGAGTGGGGAGCTTGCACCCAGGGCCGTGCAGCACAGGGATCAAGCTCTTTAAGGCCCCTCTGAGGCACCTACCAACTCAGGTTTCTGTGGGTGCACAGGGCAGAAGAGGCAGCAAGAACGCTTGGAAAAAATGTGAAATTGGCTTACTTAGGTGGGCAGAAAGAAAAGCCACCACCACAACACACAGCAAGTCATCCGGGAAAACCGATGCAGCTCCACCACAGTCGACCACAGACGGCGTCTCCCACTGCTCCCACAGCAGAGCGAGTACAAACCATATTCCAAACCCGTTGTCTCCCGGAGCGGTCCTCCGGGGGTCAGCAGGCGATACGGGTGCGGGGCACAGATGCCCCTGGTGCCAATCCCCAGGAGGGGCGGCAGCGGAACCCTCCGGTTATTGCTCCTCAAGGCGAATTCTCCTGTCAAAGAAATAGAAACTTTACTCACGGTATCCCGGAATGCCCACATAAGGAACAATACAATCTTAGAGAAGTCCCTGAGAATTCGATAAGAGATGCAAACAAACAGGATGTAAACTAAGCTCCGTGTACCCAGATAAAATAAAGAACAAACGTTACAGCATTTGCTGGCAAAGCACAACGACGCTGTGCCTGCTCAAGGACTGGGGTCAAGATGACGAAGACGACCCGGAAAGACCAAAGAAGGACTTCCAATAGGGGTGCGACCATGTAAAGCAAACTAATAAATACGTATTAAGTAAGCGAGAATATCTAATGAATAATCAAACAGTACGTGTAATAAAAAGTCCTGTCCATCTGCCATTTGGCGCGTTCGATTAGAGGGCTATCCTCCGAACGTCCAGTGCGCTGAATAAAGAAGAATGCCCTTTTCAACATCTACGAATCGGTGTTAAGAAGTTTGTTTCTGCCGCTTTTCGGGATCGGGATCCGAATCGGTAACATTAGTTCCCGCGCCGCACTCCGGGCTCTGGGCCGACGGAGGAGGGAAGAGCCGAGTAAGCTCTGCCTCCTGGGGGGAGCCAAATTAGGCCCCGCCCCAGGGAGGGGCTGAGTTAGGCCTCGCCCCGCAAGGCAGTGGGCGATGCCGCCGCCGTTCACGCTGGGGAGGCGGCCGCCACTGACAGCCCGCCCGCCCACGTGACAGCTCGCCCTCCCGACGTGACAGCTCGCCCCTCCCACGTGACGGCCCGCACCGCCCACGTACGGCCCGCCCGGCCCACGTTAGACGGCCCGCCGCCCACGTGACGCCCCGCCCAATGGCGCGGTCCCCGCGTCCCGGCAGCACCCGCGCGCCCGGCGGTGTCCGGTAAGATGGCGGGCCGTTGAGTCTGAGCTCGGAGATCTGGTGTGTGAGTGGCGGCCCGGCCCGTCCGGGCGCGTTGCCCGCGCGGCGAGCACCGAGGCGGGCGGGATGGGCACCTTTCGCGGATGAGGCTGCTGCGGCGGCGGAGGAGACGCAGGGGGGCGGCGGAGGAGACGCAGCGGGCGCGGCGGGGCTGTGCCGGCCCGGAGACGGCGCGCCCGGAGGTTGGGCCGGGCGCCCTGGGCGCCGTCAGCCGGCGCCGCGGGGGACCTCCGGGAAACGCTGCCGACAGGGCGGGCTGGAGGCTGAGCGGTGGGGCCGCTGCGGTCCCGGTGTCGCCGGGCGCCGTCCCGCGGCCGGTGTCTCAAAGGGGCGGCGGGAGGCGGCCCGGGAACACCGGACTGGGCTGGGCCGGCGCCGAAGGCTGCCGGGGACGTCGCATGGAGGAAGGAAGCTGTGTAGGATAGAGGGGTGAGGGGAGCGGAACGGAGGGGCGATCGCTGCGAGGCTCGGTCGGAAGCACGGGCTCACCTCCCAAGGGAGGCGAGAAGGAACAGGGGTTAGTCAGGAGGTGTTTCGGGAGAACCATGACACCGTTTCTTGGCAGTGCTTTAATGAACCAACACAACAATATCCTGGAAAACAGCGTTTCTTTGTAGGTTGGGGTGTCCCCGTGGGAGCCCCCGGAAGCCATTTCCCCTTTTCACTCCGATCTTACTCTCAGACTGTCAGATCTGTGATCTTTTTGTTTCCTGGTCGGGAGACCTGAGCATTCCATGATTAAGTGGCTCTGCTGTGCTGAATGGGCCAGGTTGTCCTACCAGGGCTCCAAGAAGTAGTTAATTCCCAACACACAAGTGCATGCATCTGTATTTATATCCCAGGCTGTGACAACTGCAGCTTCTCATCTGAAAAACTGGCAGTGCTGGGAAGTTGTCTAATTTGTATGGCAAAGTAAGTAAAGATTGCTTACTTTTAGCAAATCTCCTTTTTTCAGATGAGAATTTGAGGAGTGACTGCTGTTAGTGTTGGAATGCAGACTATCCTGCTTTAGTTTTGTACATGGCAGCCCAGGCAGGTGCTGTCCCTGGAACTGTCACAGGGAACTTTAACAATCAGACAGCAGCAGCAGAAAGGGTTTGCTGGATGTCTCATTTGGTACAAGAGTGTGTGAGACACGATCACGGTTCCTGGCAGCACTCCTGCCTGCCTGTGGTTGCTGAGTCCATCTCGAGGGGCTGCTGTGCCACTGGCTGAGAGGTTTTGTGTCAGGGCCCCACAGGTTCTTTGCCAGTCTCTTGCAAGACAGTGACTGACGAGGTTTTGTGAGCACTGCAGCCCGAGTTAGTGACAAGGGTGAAATGAGGATAAAGCTGCCGTGCTAAGACTGATGTATCTTCCTTCTCTGTAAGTATTTTTAGTATTGTCTAGTTTTCGTAATGGAGACCTTTGGAAATGTAGGAAGGAAACTTTTGTGCTTTTTTTTAATGGCTCTTCATATCTTTAGCACATTTCACTGTGGTGGTGAGCACCTGAAGAAGGTGGTAGTGGAACACCTGCTGGGAGAATCCTGTGAGAACGCAGAACCTCAGCTCTCTGAGCTGGGAGTCAATGGCTGCTCTGCTCACAGACTGCTCTGGACAGGTGGATAGAAGTTCCCAACCTGAACTTTGCTCTGATTGCATGCATCAGTGCTTTTATCCAGCTCCTTGTGAAGGAATCTCCACTCTTAGAGTGCTGCAGTTCCTGTTACTCTTGTGTGTTGCAGGCAGCAGCTGTGCTGCTGCTCTTCTCTTCAGTTCTGACAGTGAAGTGAGGTCAGACTGTTCAGAGCCTGCATTAGGTGCATATGTCAGTCTTGTGTCCTGCCTTGCACAGAAGGTTTTGACTGCAAGTTGTAACTCCTAATATATAAAGTATGAGATAATGTGAAAAGGCAGATACTGGAATAGGTTTTTTGTCTAGTTCTAGTGCCTAATACTTTCTTTTTTATCTAGGGGGAAGCTGGGTCGTTATCCTCCATGGCCAGGAAAGGTGAGGTTTGTTTGTTTTTATTGTTGCTTTCTTAGTTTTTGGTGGTTTTTATTTGTTTGCTTGCTTTTGCATTTTCCTTCAGTGTAGGGAAAGCTTTGCCTGAAGGCATTTCAGTTGTTGATTAATGCTGGTTTTCTTATTTATTTGTTTTTTAATCACACACCCCACAAATCTAAACTTTGAACCAGGCTTTATTTGATCTAGAAGTTCAGCCTGTCACTAACAGCTGGTAATTCAGATGGAATAAAAAGCGACAGAGAGCCAGCTCTGGAGCTCTAGAACTGATTGTGTTTCCCAGATTTAGTTATTTAATCACTGTCACTTTCTGTAAGACTGGTTTTTTTCCTTCCATAGTAAGTTGGTTAACTATACTGTGTTTAATAATAGAAATTAGGAGTCTGGCTTCTCAAGATACTGTTAGAGCTATGATTTTTGAGTACTAATTCTGGGGGTAGTGAGTAGTTAAACTTTCTCTTTTGGTTAAGCTGGGTTTTTTTCTGGTGAAAGATTAAAAATAATTGAATGTTATGTACCATTTCTATTATTTCTACTTCTCTGAAAGAACTTTCTTATATTTTTGGTGTCAGTGTGAGGGCTAGGCATGCTGAGGTAACAGCATGAGTCTGGGAAAAAGCTTGTCAATTTGGCTGACAGTCATAAACGTTTGGTTACTGGATCAAGTTAACACCAGATTCCTCTACAGGTGTCACCTGTGTAACTGAATGACAGCTTTTCTCTTTACTAATATTTTAAACTTGATAAGCAATGTATTCTGGGAATGTATTCTGGGAGGAAAGACAAAGTTTAAATTTAAATTTCAAAGGTTACGTGAGTGGAGCAAACTTTTATTCGTGCCTTTGTCTTTAATTTTACAAAAGGTGACCAGCTTATCTATTGGGGCTGGGGAGTAGAAAACTCCACTCGGAATGCAGTCTCTGCTGCAACATTCCCATGTCCAAGGAAATACTTGAGTTACATATTTACTTGAAAAAGTTATAGCAGATTCCAGTTCTCTTCCTAGTCAGATTAAAAAAAAAAATCTACAATAGCTGTAAGACAGGACAGTAGAATCACAGAGTATAAATCTATCATTATGTGCTTTTTAACTTTCACTTCTAATCACCTTCAGATTGTTAATCCACCTAAAGATCTGAAGAAACCTCGTGGAAAAAAGTGCTTCTTTGTGAAGTTTTTTGGAACAGAAGATCAGTATGTACCTGCTTGTTTTCATCAGGGGAAAACACCATTAAGTGGATCTTTTGTGGAAGAACTATTTATTAACACAGTGCAATGCAGCTTCTTAAAGGATTATCTTTGAACCACACAGAAAAAAACATTCAACTATTATTGCATGCTACAGCTGCTCATAGGGGTGTATGAAGACTGAAAAGACTTACATAGTCAGGTCAGGATTTGAGTTGCTGCTGTGAGGGCAAGTCCTTGATAGCTTGCCATTTTTAGGGGAGTAAATGTGATGTGACTGGGTTAGATTTTAGCATGTAGCCATGTATGAGAAAGGTACAGCTCCGAGTATGCTTTTTTTTTCCTGCCAGAGGAATAAAATTAACTGTATAATTGCCATTTGTGAAAGAATATACTGTCCTACCTGGTAACCAAAAACATTCTTGCTGTTCTTGGGGAAGTCTTTACAGTACAGGAAAGCCAAAACTGTTGTAGACTTCCTTTTTGCAAGGCAGAGTTTATTAAGTTCAAATGTGTACAAAATCGTAGTTGTCTTAAATAATTGCAAACTAGGGAGAAAAAAACAACAAAAAAAAGCCTGAAACTGAAAATTATTTTGCTCATTTTTCAGTTTTCCTCTTTATTTTCTGCTATTTCACATTAAGTCATGCAATAAAGAAGGAAATTGCAAATATCTATGGAAGACTAGAGAACCCTTTACTTTTTGGAAAAAAAGGTAACAAGAACTGAGACCATTTAATGAATGTTTTTTAAGGAAATTATTTTTGACCACTAGGTTATTTTTGCTTCGTACTTAAAAATATATTTCCATTAAGAACTGAGGTCTAAACTGGATGGAGTAGAAGTGAATGCTGCATGCAAAAGGGAACTTTTGGATCTCTAGTTACTTGAGGCAGGTGACAGTTGATTTGAGGGCAGAGAAGGTTTTTTGGTGATGTTATTAAACATGGTTGTTTGAGCTAGTAAGTTCTGAAAGTTGAGGAGATAGACTATTTCTGTCCTGATTGTTCTTGATTCTTGTATTTCACATTATTGAATCAAATACAGATTTTTTTTTTTTGTATTAAGACAAGTTTGGGAAAAGTGGTCAAATGTCTGGGGTACTGTAGCTGAGATTAACAACGTGATTGCAAATGAAGAGTTCAGAGCTGCAAAATAATCAGGATTTATTACAGGATTCTAGAGCTCTGGCTGGGGCAAATCCAGTCATCTGGCACGGTAAGGTAGTGTGGTTGTTGTAGTGTCACCCCCTCCCCCCATCTCCAGCTTGTGAAATTTAATCATTTCCTGCTAGATAATCATGAATTAGAAATTTGCTTGCTTTGACTGGTATACCCTACCTGAAAATTAAATAGAAATAAATGCCACCCCTTTTCTTTTAAAATAATGTTGATAGAGAGAAGAGAGAGAAGCTTCTGTGCCTTTTCTGTCCTGACTTGGAACTTCAAAAGGCTGTGCTGGTTAGAACTGTAGTGTTCTAACCAGTGTGCTGCTTGGGAAAGTCTTCATGTTTGAACATAATCAGCAAACCAAATCAGGAGAAATTTAAATGATTTTGCTTAAAATGTGAGCTGTTTGGAAGTAAAAATGGGGGTGCATGTTTGTGAGCAGAGCAGAGGGGTCAATAAAAACATACCGATGAGTTTGGTAGTGGTTTTTGTGTAGTGTACCGGTTTTGGTTATTTGTGACATTCTTGCTAGTTTAGGATACAGCACAGAGGAAATGCGTTTTCCTTCTCCTGCAAATAGAATACTGGGATGTACTGACCCAGTGCAGTGCTTCAGTGACTTAGGAGAGTAGATTAACTGGATGGCTGTGAGTAGTTTTGGCCCAAGACACACAAGTGAGAGCATGAGTGCATTCAGACTGTGCTCCAAGTCCTGGCTATTGATATATTTTCTGCTGAGCTCTGTGCTCCATATGCTTGTTATGTTGGTGGTGTTAGTTGCTTCTGTGACTTTCAAAGTAAAGTTTTTCTGGAAGGTTAGGGTTCTCTACCCATGGAAGCAGATTTTCCTTGTGATTAAACTGAAGTAAATACACATGTGCTTTACCACAGTGAAAGCCACCTCAAAATTCATAGTAGTGATGTAATATCCATGTCTGGATCTAAGCAATTGCCTTAATTGTGATGCACACACTCATGTAATGTCTCTTTATTACTTTGTACTCCAAACTGGTAAGGAGATTTTTCTAGTCTGCCTTGGAGTTTTTTTTCTGAGTGTCTCTTCCCCTTCCCATCCTCCTCCCTCTTTATATATTCCCTTACAGCCAAATGGACTTGCAAGTCCGTATATCAAAGTCTTAACAGGAAGTTGGAGCACCCCAACTCACAACCTTTTTGAAGCATCAGTGCAAAACTAAATGTGGTGGGGTCAAGGGGCACTTCCTGACTTAATATATCAAGACAAAAATGGAGGAAGCTTGCAATCCAAGATAAGTGTAGTGATCTGCAGCCTTTTTCCATCAAGCACAGTGATTTTAGCACAGCACTCGTTGCCTTCCCATCCTCCATGTCCTCTTGGGATGCAAGCACCTACCCTTTTCTTCTGGCACTCTTCTCCCTGGTTTTCAAAGAGAGAGAAATTTCAGGATGTAGTCTTTCTAAAATGTTCTTTCAGGTCTGACATCAGGAAACACTTGCTTAAAGTTGACCATACGCCTTGGCAGCCTGAGGAGTCCCAGGGATAGTCTGAAGCTGATGGAGGGGGTGAGCTCGTGTTCCTGGTGTTTGTCAGGGAGACACATTATCCCATGTTGAGCTCTGTGTTGCTATAGCAGAGCCAGCTGGAACATTGTTAGACATCTCTGCAGGCACAGTGCCATGGCTGGAAATCACTGTAGTCAAAACTCTTCCGCCCCTTACCGAGGAGGTATTTTATTGCACAAATTTGAAAAATATAATACTTAATTTCTTTCAGTATTGCCCTCCTTCTTGTTTTCTTCTGCTAAGTAGCCTCTCTTTTATTCTTATTTAGTTGTTTTTGTGTTTTTTTTTCCTAGAAGTTTACATATAAAATTCCAGAGTTCAGTTATTTGAGTTATTTTACTGATGAAGGTTGGGACATTTTCTTTTAACTGAAGGAAACCGATCTTAATTCGTCTTGTGTGCTCACACACTGGGCTTGTAAATAATCAAGCAATTTTCTTTTGACTTTCAGAACTGGTTGTGTTAGCATTTAGTGTGGGCACTTAAAGTGTTACAGTCTAAAGTGATGAATTTTTCCCCAGACTGTTGTAAGTAATAGAAATTTGGAGATACAGTGCCACTGTTTTCCAGCCCTAACTATAAGATTTGCAAAAAGTGAGTATTGGTGGATATTCCTCCATCTCATTTCTCCAGTTTATCATTAGGAGTTGGTATCTTTAGGCAGGAAGAGACTGGCTGGAACGATGACGTTTTTAATGTCTCCATGTCTGTGCCGATATCTCTGTATCACTGTTTCTGTGCAGCTCCAGGTCACAGTCATACTTGCCTCTTCTTATTATAAGTTTTGATTTTGTTCATATTTACATGTGTAGTGTTTTTGGAGAGGATGAGGAACAGCGTGGAGAAATGAATAGAGAAACCCATTGCTAATGGGTATCTTCATTAGATCTTTTCACTTTCCATGTAGCCCATTCTGTACAGATACCTGGTGACTGTGCAGTGATATGAACACAATTTCATCTTAAATATGACATCTTCAGAGATGTCACTAATGTTTTTCTCAGGTATTGATTCATTGCTGAGTCAGAAGAGAAATAGTAGCTCCTTTTATGTGTAGTATCCTTTATCTAAATATCGGCCTTCATTGGCCTTGAGGGTACTGAGATCTTGTGTATAAACATGAATGATTTTGTTTGGTGGAAAGTTCTTTTGTTTTCAAGTGTTTGAAACACTGCATGTAGTTGCTTTATGGATATCTGATGTCCAAAGACACATTCATCTCTTATAGGAGGTTGTCCAGGTAGGTGATGCACCAAGAATAAACTGGAAAGGAAAAGACTGATTTTTTTTTTTTTTTAATTTATTTTTAATTGAGGCAATATTTAAGATTGTTTTTCACTTACTAGTTTGAGCTTTCTAATTCTTTGTCCTGGTGGATCACAAGTACCAAAATGCACCTTCGAAGACTGGAACCAAAAAGCTTTGCGCTTCAGGCTTTCTCCAGATCAAAAGGAAAAGGAACGAGAAAGGAAGCCAGTGAACATGTGCAGTGAGGAGGGATAGGATGAGCAGAAACCTAAGAGAATGCCTTGAAAGAAAGAAGTTATTTTTGTTTAGAAATTTAATCTTGCAGCAACATTTAACATGCTTTTTTGTTTTATAATGTGCTCCAGAATTTTGTTACCTTTATATACGTAATGAAAGGCTTCTCATGAACTGATGCTGTGTGGTATCTAGGGGTGTTTGTCCCTGTGTGTCACACAGGCAGGCTTTACAGTGGGAGGGAATTTTAAATTGTCTTTGACAGTGATGTCTGGGCAGCTGAGAGGGATTCCCTGAGTAGCTGCTGAATGCCGGCTCTAGTCTGGAATGGAATGATTTGACTTGTATTACATTATGTCAGTTCTTATGAAGACGATGTAAAGTGAGTGAAAGGATTCAGCTTTGCATGCAGGAACACTGGTTTCTGTGGAAAGAGTGCTGACATTTTCCAGTCAGTTCTAGTAGGAGGTCTCCTCTCTGCAAATGTGACCCAAAAATTTTGTTTACTTTAAGCAAGTTGATTCCTGACTACAATCGATGGCTAATGCAAGATCCAGCAAAATATTATTATTATTTAACATTTTCACCTTCATGTTTGCTTTAACTGTATGACATGGTGCTTACAGTGTCTGAAACAGCAGCTATTAAATCACTTCACTTCTAGCAGGAGCTGGACTGCACTGGAGAATACTTAAAACCTGTAATCGTGGCTAGTCAGTGTAACATAGGGATGTCTGGGGATGAGAGAAAATCTGATTGCCCCATTTTTGCTGTGTGCTAAGAAACTGCGATGGCCATTCTAGCTCAGGAAAAGGTTTTTAAAACTTAAAACAGTTCTGTTTTCAGTAGGATGGAAATAGCTTTGTAACAGTGTGGCTGATAAGCCTGGGCTTGAATCTGGAGAGGGAGAAAGGTTGATTTAATCTCTGAAAGTCATAAGGGATTCAGGCATCAAGGGAAGCAAAGATATTCCCCTAAGCTGAAGTGAAAGAGTGGTCAAAGTGCTTGTTTGCCTAAAGGAAAGTGGAGTTGTCACCCTGTACTTGACAACTTAACCATTTGGTAAATGTCAAGAATTTGTATTTAGCAGGAGTGGAAACAGGGAAATAATTTGATTTTCCTCACAGTACTCCAGTCAGGTTAATACTCTGCTACCGTACCAGTCAGTTTATCTTAAAATATCAGCAGTGAAGAAAACAGTTCTTTTTCCTCAAAAACAAGAACGTTGCTTTCATGCAGAGTATCAGGGTACATCAGAGATATGTTCAATGATGAGATGTGGCTTTTGCAACTCATTTTGTTTGTGGTCAGCCCTATTGTGAGATGCAGAATTTTGAGGGATTTTTTCCTACACTTTTTTTAGACACTTTCATGCACAGTATATTTTAGCCAGGGGTTGATGGCTGAGAATTGTTATGTAGACTTTGCTTTGAACAACCCCTGGAGCAGATTCATGTTATTCATGGCTACTTCACATGGAGGTGTGGGAGTGTGGGTGTTCCTCCTGGTGAAACAAGAGCAGTCACTGGGCTCCATTGTTCTAAACACGGCCTGTGATCACATCCAAAAGTTGTCTTGCAGATAGAGAATATGACTGATGTTTAGAGTGGGGCACGGCTAGAATGAGAGGAGATAAAACTTAAAAAGAAACAAAGTTAAAGTGCCAGAAGAAAGTTCTCAGTGAATGCAGAAATAGCAACCTCTGAGGCTGTAAGATAGCAAGTGAGTTTGGGCTGCTGTCATCAGTGGTTCTGGGGAAAGAAAGTGTATCTATGTGTTTCTGAAAGTGGGATGATTGTGAAAGCTGCTGTTTGGAGAATATAACTAACTTCTTTTTTTGTTTCAAGTGCTTGGATCAAAGTGGAACAGCTGAAGCCTTATCACGCTCACAAAGAGGAAATGATCAAGATTAACAAGGGTAAGCGCTTCCAGCAAGCTGTGGATGCTGTAGAGGAGTTTCTTAGAAAAACCAAAGGCAAGGACCAGGTGAGTGGGTTCTTTTTCACTGTATGCATCAAAGTAGGTCTTGGCATGAACAATGGTTAGATGCGTTTTTATGTGAAAGGAGTTTGTTGCCTCTGGCAAGTTGAGAGTGGTTTTGTTTTCCTTCCTTTGGTTTTTGGGTTTATTTCTTATCCTCTCTTCTTCCCCATTTAATCTTGTTTGGTGGGGAAAAATGTTTTGTTAAACTGCTGGAGAAACTGAAGTGGCTAATTGATTTGCTTGTGGTAAATCAGTCTTAAATCTTGGAATAGAATTTGATATCTACTAATCTTGATTTTAGTATGTTGGAAGTGCGCACTCTGCCAGTAAGTCTACAGGTGGCCTGTTCTGTTACGTACTTTCTTAAACTGGTGTGTTTTTGCAGGAGAACTAACCAGGAACTTCACTCACTGATTCCAAAGGACTAGGAGAGATCTAGTTTTCAAGTTACTGTGCTGTTGTTTTGCTTGATAGTAATCGGCACAGGGTCCTTCACATCCTTGGTTTTGCATGAAAGTCATTCCATCTCTTCTCTTCTTTCCTTACCATCTTCTATTCTGTAATCTCTCAGGCGTCTTCCCATAACTCCACTGAAGAGAAGAATCGGCGTAATTCCAGTGAAGAAAGAGGCAAGCAATCCGCTGGTGAAGAGAAACGCAAGGCCAGTTTGTCTGAAGGAAAGGTGAAGAAGGGCACAGGGGAAGGAAAAAAGAGGGTCTCTTCTGTCTCATCAGAGAGAGGATCAAAGTCACCCTTGAAAAGAGCCCAGGATCAGAGCCCCCGAAAGCGGGGGCGTCCGCCCAAGGATGAGAAGGTTTGTGTTGTGCATGTCCGCCAGTGCCCATGGACTTGGCAGCTGGACTTGAGGGCTGACTGGCACCTTGACTAACAGGCCAGCAGGAAGAGTCAGTTCAGTATCCCTTTTTTTTTTTAAAGATATTCCATATTGCTCCTCCTAGACCATTTGGCTGCCTGATACCTTTGGCAAGCACATTGTTGATTCTTCCTGTGATTTTTACCCGTTAGTTACTGTGAGTGGCTCTTTGAGAGGGCCTTGAAAGCTGTATCATGAGACTTTTCATCTTGCCATCCTTTGAGTTCAGTTTGTGTGGTAAGGATTAGTGAAGAGATATTGGTCTTCATCTGATTCTTGACTTCTCTCATCTCATCTGTTTCCTATGATCAGGTGATTAGTAGTCAGTCCATTTCACCCTCAGGACTTACAGAGGCTGAAGTATTCTTAGGGGGTAGAGCTTAAAGAAGAAACTTGTAGCCTGGGAAATCCACCAGAAGAATTAAAAGTATTCATTTCAGCTTCTATGCTACAGGGTATGTTTCCATCCTCCATTATAAAGGTCTGACCTTGGAGCATTATTATTTTATCCCCATTACTTCCCTGATACTTCTGGATGTTGTACCAGCAGTGATAGCAACCAATACTTTTTGTCTACCCTCATCTAGAGTTCTAGCCTTTTTTTTTTTGTGGAACTCGTGGTTATGGTCTAGATCTTCCTTTTCCAAATGGATATTTATTTTGGTGGATTATTACGAGGCATATGCTCCATCAGAGACTACACCTGAAGATGACTGGGAGACTTCAGCTGATACACCATGCAGCAGCCTGCTTGCTCACCTGTGCTTCAGAGGGATCACATTGTGCTTCACAGTCTTTGCTTTCGGTGCACGTCAGGATGCAAGTCAAGATGGTGGTCTTGGCTCTCCAGAACTATGAATGGATTGGCCTTTGCTGATTGAACAGCAAACTCTTTCTTGATGTGATAAAATGAAGCTGATCATCTCAGATATTAGCTGTGAAGGAATCATAGAATAGAGTCACAGCATATCCTGATTTGGAAGGGATACACAAGGATCATCTAGTCCAACTCCTAAGGAGTTGAAGGAAATACTGGCTCTTTTTTAGAGCCAGCGTCTGTGAAATCAGACTGCACAACAGAGCCCATCAGTTTCTACTTCTGAGGGGAGTTGGAGGAAAGGAGGAATGGATGCATGTATGTGAATTCTGACTAATAATTACTGAACTTGTGACTTGACTGATCCGGAAAAATGCTTCACTGGTGACATAACTTTAACTTTTCTAAGTGTCTTCCTATAAGCATGTTGTGTCTCCACATAATTCTGTTACTATAAGCAACAGGGCCTTTTTTTTCACTTGCAAAGTGCTGCTGTGTCTTTGAGCTAACTTCATTCCAAAATCCATCAAAACTAATGGCTGGGAGAATTCTGGTTGTGCTGACACATTGTATGCCTAAGTTTTACTGTGTTAGCTACCTCAGGCCTTCGGAGTGCTTTGAGTGAGTTGTGGTAGTAGGCATTATTTTACTGGCACATGGCAGTGCCAGTTTTTAAACTTACCACTTTTAAAAGTTTTTAAACTTACCACTTTTAAACTTACCAGTGCCAGGTTTTAAACTTACCACAAAGGGGTGGCCAGCTGTGTGATAAGTGCCTGGCCACAGACAGGGAAAATAAGCAGGGTAAGGTAGGAAAGTAAGCCTTATAGCTTCTGGGAAGTGACAATTAAAGAAATTGCCATGAAAATATAACAAGGCTGCCTTAATACTGCTTTTCAGCCTATGACAATTTTAAAATCTTGTCTTCTTGCCTGGTTCTCATAAGTTCCCCACGTTCTTTACCCTTAGGGTAGAAAACATTAATGTCATTATCCTGAATTAATACAGTGCTGGGATTTGTTTGTTTTGTTTTTTTTTTTTCCTGTCACAGTCCAAATTTTGGCTTTCCAAGCAATAAGGATGCATAAAATTCAAGAATCCAGTTGTTGCCCAGGTGTGCTCTATCTAGAAAGACTCTGTAGCCATAGATGATCATCCACATACTCTTATTTTTAAGCTTATATGAATATTTTCAAAGGACCAACAGAAATTCTTAGGCATCAAGGCATTCAATTGCTTTACCAATTGAAACAGCAGTGTGCTGTCTAAGAGAATTTTAGTATGCAGGACTCTACCTAGACACTTTTAAGTTTGTAGTCTGATGTCTACGTTGTCCTTGCTAACACTTGGACAGTCGCATCGATCCGGATTACCTCCAGGAGTCTTGCTCTGACCTTTTTTTACAAACAGTGCTCTTCTCTTGTGCTTCTGTGTGGACATTAAGGTATATTTTGCATTTTCAGGAAGTAATTTTGGAGGGGAGATAATGGGATTTCATTTCTGCACCCTCATTTCAGGAAGACAGCACATACTGTGCAGGAGTCCTGCACATTCTCTTCATGTAACATAAAGACCTGTGTGTCTATAGCGCATGTCTGTGACCGATTTCAACCTGTATGTCTTGGGGAAATAAAAGATAAATTTTAATCTGCTCAGCAGTGAAAGCCTCAATGTGTTAAGTACTATCATGAACTACAAACCAGGACCTGTTGAGTGGATGGGACAGCCCACATACAGTTTGTTTCACAGATTCTGCAGACTTAAGCACATGTGGCTGTCGGACTTTTACTTTGAAGGTTCTCCTGATAACAGGTAGGCTATTCTTTTGTGACAGGGCAGGATTAGAAGAGTTTAGACTTCTACTTGTAATGATGTTCTTCACCCATTTGTTAAGCTTTTTGCATTCCACAAGAGGAAAATACTGGATCAAGTGTGTTCGTTTGCTTCTCTGCTCATTGCATGAGCGCACAAGTGCAATGATTCCTCTTAGGTATGAAGAATGGACTCTCCAGAAGCCATAACTGTGTTGAATTCCTTCATTGGCAGTTCGTATTTTCCTCACCTCACCTGTGTTGATAATACACTGAACACTTATGGGAAGGCCCGTGAAATGGAAGGTGTTGGTAGTGCTTTCAGAACTCTGTATGTGTGCTCGTATGATCAACGTACTGTGGCCAACCCCTGAGCCAGGTTGTAATCTCTTTCTAATCCTCCTTCTGTCTCCTCAGGACCTCACAATTCCAGAATCAAGTACAGTGAAGAGAGTGATGACTGGAACAGTAGCTGGATTTAAATGGCCACCAAGTGTCAGTGAGGTGAGAAGCTTTACAACACGGAAGATCTAGGAACCAAGTTTGGTTCTCAGAGCCTTGTGTGTGGCTGTAAAACAGCAAGATCTTATCTTCCTTGCGTCAGAACATTCTGCACAGAAC
Organism: Manacus vitellinus; assembly: GCF_001715985.3. Classification (NCBI taxonomy): domain Eukaryota; kingdom Metazoa; phylum Chordata; class Aves; order Passeriformes; family Pipridae; genus Manacus; species Manacus vitellinus. The sequence continues at coordinate 19,616,654 of NW_021938949.1, forward strand.
ATAGCTGGACAATATCCCAGGTAGTTCAGAAGTATGCTGGGATTCACACTTAACTTGCTGTACTCATTTTTGCACTTCTTGTTTCAAAACTATTTCTTGGACTGAATTCCCAAATTGGAGGTAATGTGGATAGTGTCTCCCTGACTTGGTACTCTCATATGGGGTGGTTTCATTTGATTTTCTTCATAAGCAGCTTTGAAAAACTGTCAGTTTTGCGCATAAATAAGTGACCAGCAAAGCAGAGTAAGAGCAACTTGACTCCAGGCTACTGTATACGATGCTCACTGGAGAGGTAAAGTACCTGGGCCTGCACTCCTCGTTGCTGTTAGTAGGGTTTGCCTGGCATGTGGCATTGCTGTGTGTAACCTCCAGCCAGTTCCCAGACTGCTGTTCTAAGGAGTTCCTTGAAAGCTGGAAAATAAATGTTTTCATTCCCCTGGGAGGGGAAGAAGCGGGATATGAATTTTCTTCCTCCCATATTACTCTTGCTCATATACTTCTCTGATTTTCCTACAGATGTCCAAAAATGAGGAATTTGGTTTGAATGGCTTGGGTTTTGAGAATGAAACACAGTGTAAACTGCTTAATTGAAACAGGCTGCTTCATTTTATATTTTTATATTTTATATTTTCCACCTTAAACTATTGTTCTCATGCAGCTTGGGAGAGCAAGGGAATTGTGCTGTTGTTGCTCAGTGACTTTCTGGGAATGCTCCTGAGGCTGTACTTGCTCTCTTTGTAGCCCGCGAAGGACAGTGATCCACACTTTCATCACTTCCTGCTGAGCCAGACAGAGAAGGTGAGGATTTGGCAGACAGGATCATGCTCCTGGTCTGTCTAGCTTGGCATCCTGCCCTTTGCTGGGGCTGAGTACAAGGAGTATGCGAAAAGAGCTCCAGAATTCTGTTTTTTGAGGGCTAGTGGCAATTAGATTGCAATCTTGTAGTTCAATTACTTTCCAACCTTAAGGTTTAGAGTGGTTTAGCATTGAGTACAGTGAATAGTTTTAAGTAATTAAAGATCATGTAGCACCAGGTTTTGACAGATCTATTGTAATAAAGTCTGTAGAATGAAGATTGGTGGGCAGGAAAAGCTGTTTTTCTGTTTGAGAATCGTGCTGTTTGATTGTTTTTGATGGCTGTCCAGTCAGTTTCCTCATCTGGATGGGCTTGTCAACTCACTGAACGTTGCAGGAGAATTTCCAGAACTAGAAAAGCTCTTTGTAAGATATAGCAAATTTATCTCCCAAGAGTCAGAAGCCTTGCAGGATTTTATATTCAGCAGTGAACATCAGGAGGAAAAGGAAAGATCAATTTAATGTAAAATTAAATTGATTTATATCTCGCTGAGGATCTGGGCAGAGCTAGAAGGCTTAAGAGCTGCTAACAGTTTTAATCTAGACAAGCTCACAGTAAGCAGCATGGGAAGGAGCAACCTTTGTTTGTAGAAAGCCACGTGCCTTCTCATGTTAACCAGAAGGTTTTGCTTCCACTGCTGCAGAGACATGGTGAGCATAGATGTGAGGTTGCTCCATGGCAGGATTCAGAGAGCTAAATGTGGGAGCAGGGATGCCCTGCATTTTGGGGTCTCCAGAGCAACCTGTCATAGGACCTACAGAAGGGAGTTTGCAGGACCTCTGTTAGAAGACAGGCTGAATTGCTGGGGTAGGGTGGGAAAGGATGACCTAATATGTTGCAATAGGGTTTTGGTTCTATTTTTTCCCCTTCAGGGAAGCCCCAGAGTTGTCTTGCTTTGCAGATGGTGGTGGGTGGGTGGGCTGCCTGTTCCTATGGAACAAGGATATGATCTGTTTGCTCAGCAGAGCAAGTCAGCACTGTCCTTCTCCTGAATGCTTTGTCTTCTCTATACAGCCAGCTGTCTGCTATCAAGCCATCACAAAGAAGCTGAAGGTTTGTGAAGAGGTAAGGCAAATCTTGGTTTTGATGGATTTTCCCTATTGTTATGAGGCCTTGCAGTTCCTCCAGAGCTGTGCATTATATTTTTTTATTATTTTTTTCCCCCTCTTTCCACCCCACCCCACTCCCCCAGGAGACAGGATCCACCTCCATCCAGGCAGCAGACAGCACAGCAGTCAATGGCAGCATCACGCCTACAGACAAAAAGTAAGATCTCCAACACACTTCAGCCATTTCCCTTTCCCTCCTTCACAGCTCACACATGCAGCCACTGTCCAGCTGGTCACTGCGAATGAATAAACCTAACATTTCCCTCCAACTACACATCTCCTCTGTCCTTGTGTGAAACTGATCTAGGGGCAAGGGGGAGGGAGGCAGCTAAAAACAAAGGGGACTGTACAGTACAAAACTCAGAATAAATTGTGTCCTGGATACATCTGCAATTTGGGGTGTTTCTACAGTTGCCCTATGCACAAGGTCCTACTGCAGGGTGTTAGCAGCAGTATTCCTGAGTGTTACATGAGGTAGGAAGATAAAAGGGGATCTGTCACCAGTAGTGCCTTGCAGTTGACTGGGGTTGTTTAATCACTCTCTTGGGCATGCAGAAGACAAGAGGAAGAGGGAGGTGTGTTCTCCCATCACAAGACCTTTGCTGTGTAGCACGTGAGCTTTCTGGTTTCTTTTAAACACCCCCTTTCTCCGTCATAGAGTGAGAGAAGCCCAAATTGAGCTTCCTGTTTCACTCTGTAACTTCCGCTCCGTTCAAATTGAGTTCAGGCCACTCCTGCTGTTTGCCGTTGGGGCTGCTCTCATGGGATGTCAGTTCTCACCTGTACTCCAGGGGAACCAAAATAACAATGAAGCTGTTCAGGTAAAACAGTCTCTCAGGAAAGTGTGGCTCAGAGGTGGGTTCGGAAAGGAGTATCAAAGCTGGTCTAGAGACTTGAGAATAGGTGGACCTTGTTTTGGCTGCATAGGGAGCCTGTGGTGACTTGCTCTGCCTTGTCTGAATTAGTTTGCTTGAAGAAAAGGCAGCATGGCTAACTGAGAAAGGACAAGGTGGTTTGTGAAAGCTACAGAGCAACTGCTAATTCTGCAGAGGTAACTGGGGGATTGCCACGTAGATTTCATTGTGAAGTTACATCAGACATGTAGCTCAGTGCTTTGAAATCTCTCCTAGAGCTGTGGGTTTTGCAGGAAGCTGCATGATGGATAAAAGGGTCCTTGCAGCAATATCTGCAAAGGAATTCTTGCTGCAGGTGACTGTAAGGATGGAACTTGTTGGCACATTGTCTTTTTCTCGAATGAGGGGAGCAAAACTCTTTCCGGCTTGGGGGTGGAGTAGGAGGGGGAAGGCAGCTGCTGTCTGGGACTCATTGTGACCTGCACTAGCCTAATACTTCCTTTCTTCCTGTTTGAAATCACAGCTGTAGAGCAGGGACTAGATCTTGGGTCTGTGCATGATGCTTACCCCAGTAGTCCTTGCTGGGCTTTATTAAAATAAATATTGTAATGTATCATTCAGTTATATAAACAAGCATTGTATGTGTGACAACTTTAAAACCAGAAAATTAGAGAAGCACCTGCTGATCTCTAAATGTTCCCTTTAACTTCAGTGAGGCAATGGCTGGCAACAGAAAGCACACAAACAGCAATTTTAATAAAACAAACAAAAAACCACAAACCCAACCCCCCAAAAAACCAAAAAGAGCCCAGATCACTCAAACCTTTAATATTTATGTGATCTTCTAAAGTTAGGGTGAAGACTTTCTCCAGGAAATTGTTAGGGATGCTTGGTAAGCAAAATAAATCCCAGCTTGATTTTAAAGCTCAGTATCTGCCCATTCTAGCTTTGGCTGCACTGGAACATGTTTGGGGATTATTTTTTTTTTTTTTTGCTGGTGATGCTCCAGAGTTTGCTCTTCATTATATTCAACACCAGGAGAGATGAACACCTATTGCTTTCTCTTGCATTCACGTTTATCTCTACCCCTCAGGATAGGATTTCTGGGCCTTGGCCTGATGGGAAGTGGCATTGTCTCCAACTTGCTGAAGATGGGTCACACTGTCACTGTCTGGAACAGGACTGCTGAGAAGGTAGGCATGTGCCTGAACCTTTCTTAAACATGCATTTAGTTCCCCCTGTAGCTTAGGGAGGCCTGAGGTCATCTGTCATTGGTGCCTGGGAGAGGATGCCAAAGAAACACAAGGATGCACTTGCTACCTTGTTCTGTTCCTGTTTCCTAGGTGCTTGTCGGTGGGCACTTGTGACCAGGTAAAGTTGTGGGCTGTTCTCGTATGGTCACTTTACGTGACCAGTCCCACCCCACTGCCATTTTGTACGAGAGCAGAGAGTTGTCAGAAAAATTAAACCCTTGTATATGAGTTGAGAATTGGGATGTAATATGTCTCTGGAAATACTGCTGATGTGAATATCCAGTGTTACGCCAAAAAGGCCAGGTATGGGGAGTTATCCCAGGAGAGGTGTGGTAAGATGCGCTGCTCAACCGCAGCTTTGTCTACATCCATTTTTGCACTAACAAGGGTTCTGTTGGAAACCTGCTGTGTCAGCAGACCAGGATGAGAAGGGTTTTATGGGGGCATTCAAAGTGAAGATGGAGCTTATATTGCACTTACATTCTTGACAGTGTTACTCTTTGTAGTGGAGGAGGAAAAGTAGGTAACTGGGGGAGATGTGGTACTTGGATGATGCTGTGCGATATTGAAGCAGGAAGGGCCCTGTAGTTACTTAGTTAAAAGGGTTTAAAAGATTTATCTTTTTTTAGTAGTAAAACATGACTGGTATGAGGGGATAAGGTAAGAAGGAGCTAAGATTTGAAGCAGCAGGCTGCTGAAACACATCAGTCTCAGCTGTGCATATTCCTGTTTAGTGTCCAGTAACACATTTTTCTCTGTTCTTTTTCCAGTTTTTTTCCTTAATCTCTCTTCCCAAACCCACAACATTCTTATCGTTTCACTTAAGTGTTTTCTTTCAAAGTTCTTCACCTGGGGTTTCAGAAAAGTTCTGTGTGTGTGTGGACAAAGCAAGGGAAGATGACCAAGTTGCTGTGTAATTAACATGCCTGACTCTTTCAGAGTTGTGTCCAGCAGCGGGGTTTGTTTCAGCAAAATGCGAAGAACCCATTTGCTCTGTACTTAATTTTTCTTACCTTTGGATTTGTGCCTTTTGCAGTGTGATTTGTTCATCCAGGAGGGTGCACGGCTGGGAAGAACCCCTGCTGAAGTTGTCTCCACATGTGACATCACCTTTGCCTGCGTTTCAGATCCAAAAGCAGCAAAGGATGTAAGGATTAGCTCTTATTTTACCTCCGCTGGTTAGACTATGGGATGCAGTCACTGAATGCCAGTTCTGATTCCTGCTAACCACAGCAGCCTGGGTAATTGTAGATGCTGAATAGTGCAGCTGTGTAAAAATAAATGTCCAAACAGAAATCATACTTTTTAAAAACCAACCCTTTGAGGACAGGTTCTGATTCCCTTCTGGTGGTCTGCCACTGCAGTGCCAGGCTCACCTGACTTCCTGTCCTGCAGGATTGGGGTTTCTTTGCAGACACCCTATTGCTTTACCGCTCTTCTGTTCTCCACAGCTGGTGCTTGGTCCGAGTGGAGTGTTGCAGGGGATTCGCCCGGGGAAGTGTTATGTGGATATGTCCACCGTGGATGCAGACACAGTCACAGAGCTGGCCCAGGTAATCACTGAACTGAGCCTCTTAACACCTGTGATTCAGAAGCAGTTCGTGTTGCTTCAGGCAGTTTATTACCTGTTGGACTTCTTTTGGGAGACTCTCAAGTTCCAGGCAAATTAGACAAAATAACGTGTCAAATCTTGACCAGCAAACAGAGTTGGATGAGATGTTCCCTGGTGATACCAGCAAACCTGTAGATTTGGCAGGTCTGTTAGCTGGCATCAAGTGTAAACAGACAGACAAATTTTGATCCCTTAAGAGATATTTATAGCCAGATTGGTATTCTGTGGCAAACTGGATGGTAAAGCCCTGTCTGGATTAATAAATGTTAGTTAAATTGATAGAATGCATAACCTCCTTAGTTAAAATGTTCTGGGAAGAAAGAATGCCCTCACGTTTCATTCTGTAGAAATATTATTATCATAGAGAGGATTTCTGTAGAAGTGTTCTGATTACTTCTGCTGTGGTATCGGATGTGTTGGTGATGCAGTAGTGCGTAGCATCAATTTGGAGAATAAAAATCATACGTATTAGTAAACCTCTGGCTGAAGAGATCTGTCAAATGCCTTTCCTCTCTGGGGAAAAGAGGGAAAATACCCCAGTGGTCAATCTTCTGATACTCCCACACCACATGTACACCTTCAGCACTGGTCCCTTGTCCGGTACAGGGTGCCATGGCTAAAGCATGTCAGTTCAGCTGTTTAAAACATGCACAATAGTGATGGATGCAGGAAGGTCTTGCTGGAGTGTGAGGGCAACTTTTGGTCTTAAGTACCCTTTATAGGATACAGTGCATCATGTGTTAGTGCTTTCCTCTCCTGGTTATATGTTAGAGCTGTTTGTTCTGCTTTAAAATTCTGTCCTCAGGAGCAGGAATGCTTTAAGTGGTGTTCCTGCTGCTGTCCATGCACAGCTAAACGGAGATGCTCTTTTCCAGGTGATAGTGTCCCGGGGTGGTCGCTTTCTGGAAGCACCAGTCTCAGGAAACCAGCAGCTCTCTAATGATGGGATGCTTGTGATCCTGGCAGCTGGTGACAGGGGTTTATATGAGGACTGCAGCAGCTGTTTCCAAGCCATGGGGAAGACCTCTTTTTTCCTAGGTAATTGAAACACAAAGGGCCTGACAGCAGTTTCTTAGTTCCTTCCAGCAAGGGGTCTGAGGCGGATATGTGATTTGTTTCTTGTCTCCTTGGGCAATGTGGGAAATTGGCCTGCTCCTCTGGAACTTGGCCAGTTTCAGAGCCTGCAGGCTAAGGTTTCTTTTTTGAATACTGTCTCAGTTTAGAGGATCTGTGATGCTTTTGGTTTTAAATCATACTTTGTTACGATTTCTCCATTCCTTTGAGTGCTTGAAAAATGAGAACCTTTTCTGAAATCTTTCAGGGGAAGCTGCTGAGTGCTTGATGCAAAGAGTCTAGTGGTGTTACTGCTATGTGGGCTGGGGGAGCAGGGCTGCTGTTTCTCTTCTGGAGGAATCTCAATGATATTTTTCACTCCCAGGTGAGGTAGGCAATGCTGCCAAGATGATGCTGATTGTGAACATGGTCCAAGGCAGCTTCATGGCAACAATAGCAGAAGGACTGACTTTGGCTCAAGTGACTGGCCAGTCCCAGCAGACCCTTCTGGATATCCTCAATCAGGGACAACTTGCCAGCATCTTCCTGGACCAGAAGTGCCAAAGTAAAGTTCTCTTATATTGTTTTATTATAGGGCATTTGTTACAACCTAGCAGCATTTCAGCTAGTGGCAGAAAGGGAGAAATAAGTGTCCCATCTTCATCAGTTTGGGATTATGGTTATTTTAAGCATTTTGGAGATGCAGAACTGAGTTCCGTTCCTTCCCCTTCATAGCCAGGGCTACTGAGAATATGAATTAGGACTGCCTAGGGCTTGACTTAGGATTTCATTGGGGCAGGGTAGCAGGTGAAATGGAGGGTAGGCTGCTTAGAAATCTGAGGTCACTTTGTCAGTGGGCGATAGTGACATCATCTCCTGCAGCCAGATGATGTCGCTATTGACATCATAGTGTAGATAGAGAGTAGAGAAACAGGAGAGCTAAAAGTAGTGATCAGCAAGGGAAAGGGAGATGGGTATTGAATTTCAGCCCTTCGCAACATGGGCTTGGCTTACTTTTGTTATGCTTACTTTTTGCATGCGTTCCTCTCAACAGATATCTTACAAGGAAACTTTAAACCTGATTTCTACCTGAAATACATACAGAAGGATCTTAGATTAGCTATTGCACTGGGCGATTCTGTCAACCACCCAACTCCCATGGCAGCTGCTGCCAACGAGGTAAGAGTTGTCCAATGTTCAGACATATGTTCTTCATCTATTCAGCAGAGCAATTTGTCCACAAGAGATGCAAATCTGAGAATTACATAATCTCTAATACAAGGAAACAATGATTGAAATATATTTTGACTAGGGTGACACTGGATTTGTTTTGATTGTAGAAGCCCTTAGAATGTCACATCAGGAAACACAGATGGCCTCAACAAGACCTGCAGATCAGAATCATTCTGATCTGCACTGCTCTGATTACTTGACATACTGTGCAGTTCTCTGATTGCAGTGACCAACAAGGGAATTTTTCTGCTGGGGAAAGGCTTCACTTAAGTGCAGGCTCTGATCCTTTTCTGATTTCTGTTCTCTAGGTCTATAAACGAGCAAAAGCATTGGACCAATCCGACAACGACATGTCTGCAGTGTACAGGGCCTACATCCATTAGGCTGCACCCTTCTTACTGTTCATACGATGATTATTGATTAATATTATTATGATACTGGGTTTTAACTCTGGACCAGTCCATCTCTGTCTTTCCATTTCCTTTTATACACAGACTTTGAGACCTGCCACCAAGGCAGCTGCTGCGGTGAGCCTTCCCCTGTGGCAGGAGGGGGGGAGGAGGGGGCTCAGATTGTTGCAGTCTAATTAGAAAAATCCATGCCATGCACTGACAAGTCATGGGACGGAACAGCGGCGATTGTTCAGAAGCTCTGAGGCAACTCTGCCAGAAACCTGCTGCTTGGCTGCTTTTATTTTCCTCTTTTTTTTTTTTTTTTGCTTGTCCAAGATGCTGTTTCTAACAACCCCTTTTCTCCTTTTGCTGTGAAATAATGTGTATGTTGGACTCTCTGCATCAAGGAGACAGATGACAAACAGCCCATCTGTCTGTGAATATCACTCAAGTCCTTGGTCCCAAGTAAGGTGAGGAGCGTTCCTGTTAATTGGCACTGTTAGAGAACAGAACACCTCCCATGGAGGAGAAGGGCAGTTCCAGAGGGTAATGGAGGTTGCATGCAACACTGTCATGATTCTATTCTTTTTTAACTTCCACCTCCCCAGCACCTTGATGGAGGAATTCCTGTACTGTTAAAGACAACACATTGAATCCATGTCTTCCCCTGTACAGACAGCTATAGCTTAGGGAACACAAACTGTTCTGAAAATGGGAGAATGCCAGTGTCAATGAGCCTCCTAAAAGGCTAATCACAGCCCATCCAAGACAGATTGGAGAGCAACATGTTTGCATAGAAAACTGCAGGAGAAGCACAGAGCCGAAAACTGGGCTAGTGATTTTACTTGCTCCTGGCCTTAGCTTATGTTCTGCTACTTCTTGCTTTTTTTTTTTTAACCCTTGTAGTCCCTAATTACAAAGGTGTCTTGGATTATAGCACTGTCATAAGCAGAGTGATGAGTCTGAAAGGGGCGACAAGAATGATCCAAGAGGTTAAGAATCCTGAGCTCCTTTCCACGGTCTCTGGCCTTTGCATGGTTGTTACATCTCTCAGCCTGTTTGCCCATCTGTAAAGGTGGGTGATGATTACCTACCTCATAGGGATACTTTTGTGTACTGACTAGTGATCTTTATACATGTCAGATTTTCCATACATGTTCTTAGTGTTCCTTCTCTGGGTACAAAGTAGCACAGCATGAGCCTTTTCCCTGAAACTGTGACTTTGCTTGTGGACAGATACCAACTTCTAGAAAGAACAGTAACTGAAATGGGGAAGGGAAAGACCACTGCTGAGCTTTAGTTTAGAAATGGGTGACATGAACTGCACAGATGCCAAGGCTAGAGATCAGAGATGCTCTCACTGTTGATAGCAGAGCAGCCAAGAGTCCAAAGGATGCCTGTCTCTCCAAATGTGCAGGGTGGGTTTTTTTTTTTTGTTTGTTTTTTAAATTCTTAGCCTTTTAGAAGTGTTCTTGCGTTTTAGATTTTAGAGTTAGAAAAATGCCAAGTGAGAAACTTTTGGCCAAAATCACTTCTCAGTGGCACAGTCTCCTTCCTTCCTTGGGCTGGGATTCTGAAAGGAAAAGGAACAGATTCAAATTAGGCTGAGTTCCTTTAAATCCCCAAGGTCTGCCCCTACCCCTTTTTTTTTTTTTTTTTATTCCTAGGAATTTAATGGCTGTGTAAGGAAATTTCCCCTGGATTAGAATTTCCTCCCAATCCTGCTTTGTGCAGTGTATGCGTATGGTTCAGGGGCACCTTGTTAAGAAACAGAGTATCAGATACTCATTTTGAATCACAACATCTAATGCCTCATGCTCTAAATGTTACTTTGAGTATTTCACCTCCTGTGATCTCTGTTCTTTTTGGGCTCATGCTGTGTTCTGCATTACTTATGTCCTATGGTGAACACCTGGCAACAGAGCTGTCAGACCTCACTGCCCGTTGGTCAGTGTGTGTGAGCGATGCTAGTTGTACATCCGTGTTCCTTTGGCAGTGCCGCTGCCGTCCTGCATGTAGGTATTCATGTTAAAAGGCACAGAAATGTGCCCAGGATAAGCAGCCATTGACCTGCTTTGACACACTGCGCTTCCCCATCCACATCTCCGCTGTTTAGCACCTGAAGTCCTTGGTTAAACATGCCACAGTTAGGAAATCACTCAAACGGATTATGCGTTGAGGGCATCTGGGGGAAATTGTGGGTTTGCAGGTAGGAGATGAGACTACAGATTTTAGAGTGGAAAATTTTTGCAAGGAAGAGGGAGGTACTGTCTCAGGTGCAATTGAGAGTGAACTGTGCCGAGCCAGTGCAGCAGCATCCCCTATGTGTCCCTGCCCTTTTGGGCCAGAGTGAAGGTGAATGGGTCTGAGCAAAGGTAATGGAGGATCTTCTTCTCTGTTACTTTGTGGTGCCTCTGGATACAGTGAGAATGCAAAAGGAGCTCTCAAGTCCTGTGACAGATGTTTCATAGTGAATTCCAAGAACCGGTCCCTAGGCAGCTCACTACTGCAGGGTTTGTTTTCCAGAAATACTGCAGTTCCCAGAATGGAGATGATTATTTTTGTGGGAGTGGTGGGTACGGACTAATTCAACACTGTAATTTGTCCTGGGAAGGTCTGACTGCAGCTTTGAGCTGATGTCCAGTGAGAGTGGCTGTAGAGTGGCTTTGGTGCTGCCTGGCCAGCTGTACAGTCACAGGTGTGCCAGGGAGGAGCAGAAGGAGACCAAGAGCTTTGATGTGGCTGTGAAGTGAGGAGGAGGGATGGAAGTGGGGAAAACCAGACTGTTCCAGATGCCAGTTGAGATTGCTGTCAGTCTCAGTCGGATTCTTGTATTTATGTCTGTGGCTTCTGAACATGGATCTCAATGTTTCCTAGACCTGAGATTTGGGGGAGGGGAGTGGGGGAAGCAGTGGATTGAGAGATGCTCTAATAAAACTAGCTAGTCAATGTTGTCTTAATATTGTTGACAATTCTGTAAAGTTTCTTTTTATGAGGATTTGTTTTAGCAATTTGCTTTCTTTTGACTCCCTCCTTTTTAAAGAGAAAATGTGACACTTGTGAAAAGCTTGTAAGAAAAGCAACTTCCTTTTTCCTCGATGATAGATCCTATAGTTCATTAAGGTTGTGAATTTTTATTTTCTTGCCTTGTTTTTAATTAATATTTGTCATTCAGAATAGGATGTGTGAAAATGTTTAAATGGCAAAACAGAGGTTTTTTTGTTTGTTGGTTTTTTGTTTTGTTTTGTTTTTTTTTTTTTGGTGCAATTAACAAAGCTACTGGCAAAAAGAATAAAACCTTTCTTGGTAACACAATGTTCTTGTGACACTTTCTAAAGCCTGTCAGAGTTGTCTTGAGGCATTAAGGAAATATGTGTGTTCCACAGAATATTAGAAACTCAGAGCTGCTGAGAAACCACAGTGTTCCAAAGAGCGCTTTGACAATTGCTGAAGCCTGGAACTGTCAGTGAGGCATTGCAGAGGATGAGTTTGGATTAATTCCAGCCTCCGTGTGCAGAGGGCTCCATGCAGCTGGGATGAGAGGAGGATGCTTAGTTTTAATGTTCTGGTGTTGATGACAACTTGTGTAAGTGATGGGCTGGGGTATCCATCCTTCTGACATTTGGGGTTTTTTGAACACTAAGTCTTATGATCAGCCTGGTCTAGTGGAAGGGGCGTGGAACGAGACTAGCGATAAGGTCCCTCAACCCAAACTATTCCATGATTCTGTGAACACTAACTCAGCAGTGGGTTGGGCATTCCAAGACACGATCCCTCAAGTGAAGTCTTTGCAAGCTCTGGAATACTGTTTGTGGATAATCGGGCAGCTTTTGCAGTTGGACGGCTGCAGCTGTTCCTGCCGAGGCACGAGGGGCTGGTGCTCACGCCAGTGGGCTCCAGGTACAGGAGTTACAGGTGCCCAAGGAACCACTCCCTCTAGAGCACTGCCACTAGAAGTAACGCAGAACGTGACAAAGTCGAGAGCTGTGCTTGCAGCAGGAACTGGTGCTGTTGGAAGCTTTCCCTGCTCCGGGAATGAAGGATCATTTCCACGAGGGGCCGATCCGATGAAGGCTCTGTGTGCGTGGCCCCCTCGCTCCCGCTCGAACCCGCCGATCTCACTGCCAGGATAAATGTATTTGTGTTGAGAAGAGGCGAGGAGACGTGCACGTTTTCACGCATTCCTGAGGATTCTTACGCGCCGCTCGGTTTGATCCCCGCGTTCGGCCGGGGCCGGGGCTGTGAGGGGCCATTGCCGTGAGGCGCCATGGGCGGGGCCGGGAGGGGCCCTGGCCGGGATGCTGCCCAATCAGGCTCTGCGGGCGTGCGTCAGCCAATTGAAGGAGCGGCGGAGGACGGTGCGCAGCAATGGCGTGGCGCCCGGGCGGAGCCACGTGCCGCCGGGGGCGGTGCGGACGGGGGCGGGATGGCGGCGGCTAATGGCGAGCGGCGGAGCTGGGCGTGGCTGGTTGGTCAGGCGGCGCGTCAGCTGGGTCGAAGCGAGCGGCAGCGGCCCCGCCCCGAGACAGCAGCCCTGCCGGGCCCCGCAGCTCGCTTCTGGCAGGCTCGGGCGGGGAGCCGCGGATATGGGGTGGAAAGGCGTCTTTGTGTTCCTCCGCGCCCCGGCCTGGGCCGAGCGCTATGCGCAGGACCGCCCGGTCGCGACCGGCGGGGCAGCTGCCCGGCTGGCAGGCGGTTGGGCCCGCGTTCCGGCGTGTGGCCGCACTAGGCTGTGTACGGTTCGGCCTCCCTCCGGCTCCCCCGGGGGGCGGCGCTGGGTCTCCGTTTGCCCAGTGGTGCCCCCGGGGCGGGGGCCGCCTTGCTCCGTGCACCCCGAGTGTGCACCGTGACCTGGTGACAGGCCCCGCACATGGCGACGGCCAGAGCCGCCCTGGGGACCTGGTGCAGCAGCGGGGATGGCGCAGAGCAGCCGCCACTGCGGCTTCCCCGGGACAGCGGCTGCGAGGAGGAGCAAGACCTCCGCTCTGGGGAGGCGGTGCAGAGATCCATCGGGCTGAGTGGAAAGCCACGGGGGAAAACAGGTCTTTCTCACGTTAATGTGGTTTGGAAGGTTATGAGCAGCATTCCCAAAAATACAGCTATGTAGTGCACAGATGTGGTGCATGAACTTGACTCAGTCTGAAATTAGTGTGGAGGGGGAGATTTCTTGCTGTGACTAGAGGGGAGAAAGACACCAGTGGGATTTTGAAGTAGAAATGCCTGCATAGTGCCGGTGGGTGGTGGAGGCACTGAAGGAGTCTGCTGCACCCACGGGATCACTGTTCCTTTGGGAATCTGGAGGAGAGCGAGCGCTACAGAAAGAGCAGGGAGATCTGTCTTTGTGGTGAACAGTGACAGGACTAAAGGGAATGGCATGGAGCTGTGTCAGGGGAGGTTTTGGCTGGATATTTGAAAAAGGATCTTCACCCAAAGAGTGGTCAGGCACTGGAACAGGCTCCCCCAAGGCAGTGGTCACAGCCCCAGGGCTGACAAAGTCCGAGAAGCATTTGGACAATGCTCTCAGAGACATGGTGGGATTGTTGGCGTGTCCTGTGCAGGACCCGCACTTGGACTTGATGGGTCCGTTCCAGCTCAGGACAGTCTGTGATTCTGTGATCAGTATGATTCCCAGAAATCCAGACCAGGATTAAATGGTGGAAGTCAGTGGTCCTGCACCCAGACTTCTTTGAAGGATAACAGGGAGTCCTGCCTGGCTTTGTTGTGTGTGCTGGCTTTGGGTGAATGTTTGCTGAAACAAACTTGGCCTTCTCCTACTAGTTGTTGGGAAAACTCTTGTGTGAGGTGCTGACACATCAATGAGTGGTTATTTTGTGTGCCTCATGGTGAACAGGAGCTGTCTACCAGAGAAACCACAAGCTTAAAGTTCTGAGTTGACCACACCTTGCCCATTTTTCTTTGGGCAATCTGCTCAATTCATTCCCTTCCATAACTTTCTACATGGAAAATTTCTCTTTTCTTACAGGGTAACATGTAGTAGTCTGCTTGCTTTTGTCCCCACTTCTCTGATGATTTGGATGAGATCTCGTGGTTTAACAGAAGCATTAGCTGAGCTCTGAGAGTCTGCTTTATACAGCCTTCTCTGTGGCAGCAACTAATGGAGGCCCGAGACAATGAGTCATCAGATCCAAACTTGTTGGTTACTGAATTTGGCCCAGTGATTGTCTGTGTCTCCCCCACCCCGTTTTCAGTTTGGCTTGCTGTGCTTTTAGGCTGCTGTTACTTGGGGAAATGCTGGGAGGGAGGGGAGGGCATTTTGGTTTTTATCTTTGTTTCTCACCATCTAATTGGCAACAAATTTGTCTGCAAATTGGCTCAGTTTTGCCTGTGCCAGGAACTGGAACTGGATCTCCCTGGCTTTACCCCGGCCCATGAACTTATTTCCTCCCCCAACCTGTTCAAGAGGGGCAGTGGGGAAGGTTGTGTTGGTGTCTGGCAGCCAGGTCAGCCCATCCCAGCAGCTTAAAAAGATGCTTCAGATTTTGAAGCAGCAGGATTTCTACTTTGCTCTAAAATTTGCATCCCGTGCTGCCTGTTCTTTCATAATTCTGGGATTATTGGTACAGTGATTTGTGTGAATGCTGCTTTGTTAAACAAAGTCAGGACAAGAATGAGGACAGTTCATTGGACTGGGATAGACAAGTGGAGATGTGGAGACTGAGGTGTTTGAGCAAACCAGGAGGAAATCTTTTTCTTTTCCTCCTTGATTTAAACAGCACAGAAACAGCACCACACTTGGAACTTAAATAATTTTCACGTGTCTGAGAGATTTACTTCCACTGTTTGACTTCTCATGATTCCA
Organism: Manacus vitellinus; assembly: GCF_001715985.3. Taxonomy (NCBI): domain Eukaryota; kingdom Metazoa; phylum Chordata; class Aves; order Passeriformes; family Pipridae; genus Manacus; species Manacus vitellinus. Next base: position 19,631,836 of record NW_021938949.1, read on the forward strand.
CTACTATTTTCCCATGATGTAGGAAGAAGAGTTTAAATGGCTTTTACAAGAAGAGGTCCATGCTGTTTTGAGGCAGCTGCAGGATATTTTGAAGGTGAGGTTCAATTTTGTTAATTTTGTCTGCGTTTTGTGTTGTGGGTTTGTTTGCCCTCCCATGTGGAGGAATGGTCGTAGGTTTCCCCTGGAGGAAAAAATTCTTAGTAGAGGCTGTATGGAAACATCCAGCACCCATGTCCAGTGCTGTCCCTAGTGCTTGCTTGCCCTCTGGTTTTGAGGACTCCCAATAGAGCTGATTTCCCCAAGATTACTTCTTTCTTGACCCTCTTTGCTGAGAGCTGCTTTGAAAAGGTAAGTGGAGGCAGCCAGACCTATCTGCCAGGCATTTGCCTGAGAGGTGAATATTTTCTGGAACAGAATCTGGATCTGCCTGTAGCTCCGTCATGTGACGGTGGAAATGAGTGGCCTTTAGCTGACAGCTGCTACTTGTGCAGTGATTAGTAGCATGCACTCTCCTCGTTCAAAACCGTCCCGCCCTCGACATGCTCACTCCTCTGCTGGTACCTGCCCCTTTCAGAGGCCTGATGTGCTCAGCTGAACCAGGTGGGCAGCACCTTTCTCCAGCCTGAGCATGGGCTGCAGCTTTGGCTCTTTCCAAGCAGCCGGAGGGGAATTGGCCAAGGGGGATTGTGTGCACTGAGAGTGTACCATGTGCCTGCTGGGTCAGTGTTCAACAGGCCCAACCCCTTAACACTGAGGTTTTTGGGGAATTAGTGAGTGATGGAAGAGCAGGGCCAAAAATGTGGAGGTGAGGGGCAGGTGCCAGAGTGCCATGGTGTTGACTCAGAACCCCAGGATGGGAGTCAGTAGCAGGTGACAAAAGCCTGCAGTACCTTTATATGTAATACCTTTTTTGAAGAATTTGTCATAGTTTTAAGGGTGAAGTGTGATTACAGGACAGAGATCAAAGCACTGTCACCAGCCAGTGTAACCAGTTGGGGGACTGATTTTCACTCCAGACTTCCCTCAGCTGTGATAAGGGGCAGCACCATGGTGGCTGAGGGCATGCAGCGCTGGGCTGTGAGGGGTGCTGCTCCTTCTGTGGGCAGCTTGGGGACCCCTCTGGCACTGCCCAGCTCCGGGGTGTGGGATTTCCAAACGTCTCTTGCTGTGGGTTGCACACACTGAGCCTTCTGGACTGTGCTGGTCCTGCAGTAGGATGAAATCCAGGGGCTCTGCTCGGTGGGCTTCAGGAGGCTGGCAGAGGTGAGCACTCACCGTTTGGCCACTTGCTGGTGTCCGTGTTATCTTTGTTCCTGGCTCATGGTGCAGATGCTCCAGCACTCACTGTGTCCTCTCTCGGGCAGGAGGCCTCCCACCGCTTTGCTCTGCCCACCAGTGGCTCAGGAGCAGCTGTCAGGCAGGAGAATTTCGTACTGAGCACATCAGGGTAAGTGGTGGTGGTGGTCAGTCGGTCACTTCCCTCTACAGCAAACAGGTGCAGATCCCGGAGCATCTGTGGTGAAGGGCTCTATAGCACCTCTGGAGTAGTGGGGTTTTCTTTAATAGAAGATTTTGCTTTAAGGAGAACAAACAAACGAACTCTCATGGCAGGTGAAGGTAACAGTTGATAGCTGTGTTTGAGGGCTGCCAGAGCCAGCCTTGTGCTGTTTCCTGCTGACACCTGGTATCACTGATTCCTTGCTCCATGCTGGTGCGGGCAGTTTGCCAAGGGGCGTTTTTATGACTCTGGGCACAGGGAGTTGCAGTTACAAGACCCGAATTCTGCTCTTGGCTCGGTTTCTGACTGTGTGGACAAATCTTAACCTTTGTCCTAATCTCCCTAAGACAGTAAATCTCCTTCACACAGAGCAAACTGAAGCTTGTGCAGAAGGTGATGCAGACATGCAGTTCTTCTGAAATTGATGTCCGGTTTTTGATCTTCACCATAGCCTTTAGTCTCAATAGCTGCTCTGGCAAAGGTCGCAAGCTTGTCACAAAGCAAGTCCTTAGGAACGGCACAGTGAGCATTGCAAGGGGTGATGCAGTAATTCTGTACTGGGTTTGAAGATTGTCTTCTTCAGATCTTAAAATATTAAGCTTAATCTTAGTTTTCATTTGTTGTTGTTGCAAGGTGAATCTTGCAAAGTGTTGGTCTAAAGAGTCTCTGTCTAATGTAGTAGAGTGCAAGGTGTGGCCAAACTGAGTTCCTGAAGGCCCAGGTGTTTCAGTCTTCTCCCCTCACTGTTCATTGTAGATGTGAGTCATCTTGCAGGATTTTTCAAAGGGTTTGGGGTGTGAGTTTTTTATTTATTTTGGGTTGTGGGGTTTCATTTATTTACGTTTTATTTATATTAGGTTTTTTTCCTTGGGATGAGGTGTGGTTGGTAATTTTCAACTCCTGTATTAACCACCTAACCCTCCAATGTCGGTAATTCATTTATTGTCTTATGCCTGTGCCTTCTGGAGCTGTTTGTAACAACAACCGAACTGTCGAGAGGTGATTCATGGGATAAGTATGGGATTAGAAATGAAGGTAATGTTTTAGGCAGGGCAGTTGGGGTGAGGTGGCCAGTAAAGAATATGACAGCAGCTGGCCATAGGCCAAGAGCTGGGAACTTTGAAAGCGCGTGTAGTGTTCAGGTACTGGGCAGGAATAGCGTTCAGACCCTGCACAGGAAGAACTGGGCTGGCTACACAGGACTGGGAGGGGCAGGGTCGAGTTGGCAGTCAGTAGGTACCTCTTGTGACTGGTGTTGCCCAGATCTTTCCTCTCATTCCAGCACAGACCAGGTGAAAGGTGTGTTGACACTACAGGGAGACGCCCTGTGTCAAGCTGTGAGTACTTGCCATGCTTCTTGCTTTATACTACAAGGGGTGGGTGTCATCCTTATTACCCTTTGATCACCTCAGGGTGGGAGGTCACCCTGGTTTTGTTACCAGTGATCAGTGTTCTTTGTCAGTCTTCCCTAATAGGCCTTAAATACTAGATGTTTCAGCAATTGTTGCAGTTTGTCAAGACCCAGCATCTGACATTCCCTCCCACCACCCCCACACTGTGGTGAGTGCTGGAGTCAACTTCCATGGGGATTCCTTGCCTTTACCACCTTTGTTGTGTAGTATCAAATTTCCTTGGGGACTTTCTGAGTTGAGGTCATGTGTCCTGCCTGGATCCCAATTCACTCAATGCCTTTAAACCTATTCTTTGTATTAACATCACCTTGTGGGAGCACTGAGGTTCTGACCGTGCCATGACTATGGAATGCAGCTTGCCAGGGTGGTCTGGAAGAATGGGGTGGGACTGGCAGTCCCCATGTTTTGCATGCAGGCATTTCTTGCTCTCATGTGTTTATTTCTTTCTTCAAGGATGTTAATCTGAAAATGCCCAGAAACAATCAGCTCCTGCACTTTGCATTCCGGGAAGACAAACAGTGGAAATTGCAGCAGGTACTGTTGGCTTTAGATGCCCACCCGTCTGTGCCCTCTGAGCAGTCGTTGTAGTCCTTTGAGAGAGACTGTTGATGTCCATTTCACATGAGTTTCAGTGGTAGAAACTCAGGGAAGAAGCAGGTCCAGTTACATTCAGTTACAGTGCTGGGTGGAAGAGATGGGTTCTGCTCATTCTTGACACACCAGCAATCTGAAGGCTGTCTGCATAGCAGTCATGATCCTTTAAAAGAGTGCCCAAGGTGCCTACACAGGACTGTCCTGTGTCTGCCTATGACACCCAGGCTAGCAGGGCAAAGAGCAGCTTCAGGGGCCTCAAGTAGCTTGCTGTTATTCTCTTATGGATACATTTGTTTACACTGAGGTGTGCTGGTTTAAAAGTTAACCAGCAGGGGGAATGAACTCAACTCAAAGGAGAGATTATAAGTCAGAATAACAATTTATTAAAATAATACAGTAAGTACAATAATACAAACAAACAATTGGTCTCAACCCACAAAAACCCAAATGTATAACCCAGTGCCCTGGGGCATGAACAAAATGGTGTTCCTTGGGCCCCGTTTGAGTCCAAAGTAAAGGGAGAGGGGAAGAACCTGCTGGTGGGAGAGCTGCTGCAGTCTGGCCAGAACTGGTGATCGCAGTCCAGTGGTGGTCTAAGTCTGGTTGAGAGCGATGAGATGCAGCCGTCCTCTGGATCCCACGAGTGGGTTGAAAAATGTTCCAAAACTCCAAGATTATATATCCTCCAGTTCAGGCAGGAATGTTCAGTGCTCCCCTCAGGGCGGGGAGTTCCACAAAGGGTGTAAGGACAGAAACATCCTCCTATCTCACAGGCCTCTTAACACCTAGTTTATAGCCTGAGGAGTCAGGCTCTATGGGCAGAGGGTGCGAATAGTCTATTGACAACAATAGTCTAGTTTCTGGGAAATGACATGGAAGGCTATAGAATACAGTTTTGGGTTACACCCACCATGATGAACTGATCTCAGCTGTCCTAACTAGGACATGAGGACATCACTGTGCTCCTGTAGCATGTCTGAGTTCCCTCAGGTAAGGAGTTAAAAGAACGCAGCTATCCAGAACTGGAATCTCTTTCCCACCATTTTGCTGGGAGCTACCTGATTTCAGGACCTGAACTAGTGCCTGATTTGGAGGAGGTGGTTTACTACAGTTACTTTGTCAAAGCTGAGTAGGTTGGAGGAAGACGTATTCCTTGTGCTTCCCCTTGCCATGTCTCAGATTTTTCTAGGTGATGAGTGCATTTGGCATTGAGTGCCATTCCCAACAGCTGCTTTGGCAGCAAAGTGAAAGCTCTACCTGATAACTTTGTAGAAATCTAGAAAATTGTGTACTTGCGATGTTAATGCCAAACTCAACTCGATTTGTTTATGCCTTGCAACAAGGCAGGGAAGTTTTTCTGACAGCACTCAGCAGTGCATCCTGTTTTGTGGCTGCTTTGTACTGCTGCCTTGTTAATAGGCTTCTACTGGCTTTTATGGAAAACACCTTCCTTTATTTACTTGCAAGCATTTTGTGTTGTAATGTTGTTCAGATGTGGAGCGTGAGTGCCTCAAAAGGACTGTGTGCAAAAGCATTTAAAGTGATTATGTGGTGATCTTTCGCCTCTGAATTAAAAATGAGCATCTCAAAGATGGTACCTTCCCTTAGTGAGTGGTGCCAGTTGGAGTTTTGTTTGTCTGTGCAAAGTGAAGTCATTGGTAAGAATTGTAGTATAGGCATGTTTTTGAGGAACACAAGTGCAGGCACACAAATTTTGAGGAACTTGATTAGAAAACAGAGCAAAAACAAGGGGGAATATGAATGAAGCAAATCATTATGACAGCAGGATTGGCATTGCTTGGTTGGGTAATGCTGCCAGGAACCATTTAACTTGCTCAGAAACATCTAGGAGGTGTAAAAGCTGAAGGGAGTGATGTTTGGAAATGCCTAAGTACCTGCAGAGTCTCTCTGCAGTTTGACAGTGAACTTACCATCTCTCTCTTCCCTCTGTAGCCTCCCATACCTGTGCTTTCTAAGAGCAGAGTTGTTCTGTGATCCTTGAGTTCTGCATGAGAAGGAACCAGTGTCCAGATCTATGCCAGGGAGACCTCTACAAGGCTGTCCTGGGATCTAGGATTGCTGGAGGGCAGTGTAGATCTATCGAACTACAAATACCCCAAGCTGTGTTGTCTGTCTCCCAGCAGACATTTCTCATACAAGCTTTCAGGCTTCTCACTTCCATTTATTGCACCCTCTCATTTACTCCTTGTTGTTTTTCTTTTTTCAATTTTCTGGTTGCTGCCTGAAGCTGAACACCAGTCACTTTCTCCCCGGGCCATTGTCTTCCTCTAGTTTGTCCTTGCTCCCATGAAAGCACTGGGATACACCTATGATACCTTGCTTTGATAATTGTGTTCCTCTTGCTTGAGAGGAACTTGAGCCAGCTGTGTCCTGAGTCTGTTCCAGTCCCACACAATGGCACAGCTTCTTGATGCTGGAGATAACTCTCAATCCCAACAATTTTAGTTTAGAAGGACTCTGGGATACTGCCAGAGACGCTGCATTAGAAATCATCAATGTAATCAATGCCGTTGGTTTTAGCTTTGATTGGTTGGTTTTAGCTAAGGAAGAAATCATTGTTCAGTGGTGCTTGAGATGACCGCTCTATTCCATCAGCAGTGAGAATTCCTACCTGAGCAGTCATGGTCAGAGTGCTCCCAGGAAAAGAGTGGCTGATGTCACTGTTCCTTCATGGCAGCAGCAATATTTCTGTTGACCATCCAGGTTGTAGCTGTCAGGCTGTTTTGCATCTCCAGTCCCTGAGAGAAGAACCCAATAATGCATCTGGGCAGCAGTGGTTAGGTTTGTGTTAGTGTCTGGCATTCAGACGTGGCATTAGCATATGAGAAGTCACCGTTTTCTGAAGGCCAGCGAGATAATGGGGATCACCTCTACTTGCCACCACATATGAGAGAGTGTTTTTTTCATAGGGCTGCCATTGTACCTTTGCAGATCCAGGATGCCAGAAACCATGTGAACCAAGCCATTTACCTGCTTATGAACCGAGATGTGAACTACCAGTTCAAAACAGGCTCAGAGGTGCTCAAGGTGAGGAGACAGCCCTTGCTGCTTGGGTAGGAACATGCATTTTTCCTCCCTCCGTTTGTTGTTTTAAACACAGTTAATGCACGTTGCTGTCTGAGTCTCTTAATGGGAATGGACTTTGCAGTCGTACCTGTGTCAAGGAGTGTCCATGGGACCTTGTATTTGATATGAATCTGTACCAGTTTGGCACCAGTAATCTGAGCAGTTGGTGCCCTGTTGCACACCAGTGATAATCTGGGAGGATCTTCCTTGATCTTCTGTGGATGATGTGATTACAGTTCTCTGTTGATCAGTGCTGCTGGCAAGAGAAGCAGTGAGGCAGCCATCAGCAAAGAGAAGATGACAGTACTTGTGATTTACTGAAGATTTGAAAGTGACTTCTCACTTGCCAGTAGTAGCTGCTGGGGTCTGATAGAGCAACTGCTGCATGGCAGTGAAGCCCAACCCTCTGCTTGGAAGTGCTCTCTGAAGGCACCAGAGTTTCAGCTTGCTCATTGCAATCCATCACAACATCAAACATGAGAAAACTAGACCTTTTTTAGTTTCCACATGGGCAAGGGCTGCTCATAGGGAGAAGTTTAGGTAATAAAACTATTTTCTTTTTAATTTCAGGTGGAAGTAGGGAGAGGAATTAGTCATAATATAAAATACCTTCATTTTAGCAATCATGAGCTCTATTACAGACCTATGTTGCTTCCCCGTTTTTTTCTGGAAAAGAAAGTCTGCCTGAATAGAGCCTTTGAACTGTGGTTTCTGGCAGGGTTGGCCTCACAATGAGCAGGTTCTTCTTTCTAGTTCCCTCGGTCATAGCTGGTTATGGAGGGGGGGAGCCCATTCAGCAGTTGTACCTGTGATGTGGGAATGGGGAGAACGAGAAAGCAGTGTGTTTTTTTCCTTAATGCCCCCTCCTCTGAAGAGATGACCATGATGAGTTTGTCGATGCTTCTGTGGCATCAGTAATTGAGCTCATGTTCTCTTGGTATTCTTGTAATGAATAGCTGTTTTCTTGTCAGTCCCTGGTATTGAACACTCCTGGCTCGTCTCACGAGTGTCTGATTGTGGTAACAGTTAAACAGCATTTCTGTGGCAGGCACCCCTTCCCAATAGATCCCTGAATTCCTGGAAGGGTTAGGGGGGGTGATTGTGGTTGTTGTAACACTTGCAGAAGGCTGTAGGATTCTGCAGCATGCTGTCCAGAGCTGTTTGGGGATCACACTCAGCAGTTTTCTGTATGTTATCTCGTAGCTTATGGATGCTGTGATGTTGCAGCTCTCCAGAGCCCGAAATCGGCTGACCACTCCAGCTACCCTAACACTACCAGAAATTGCCTCTAGCGGTCTCACAGTAAGTATACGCTGGTCTAGACCTCCATACAGGCCTGTATGGTAGCATGCAACAGTTTGGATGTTGGGCAGCATCCTGGTGGAAGTGGGTTTCTGAAGTGTCTCTTGAGGCAGGGATGAAGCAAGTGCAAACCCTGAGTGGTTTTGGCTGCTCTGTATCTTCCTGTGGGAGTGGCAGATGACTTACTCTCTGAGAACCAGGCCTCATGCCTAAGTTCTGTTCTCTGCTCAGGAGTCTTGTCTAGGGATGATTTGCCCTTGTGAACACTGCTCCATCCTCTCTTTTCACTGTTGTGCGCATACCATTTGATCAAGGGCAGTGAGAGAAACAACCGTTGCCTGCAGCTGCTCAGTCTTTGTTTCTCTCCTGATGTCTCTCTTGCCATTGTAATTGTAGTGTGGCTTAGGAAAAGGGAGTGATTTCCCAGCATTAGAAATGATGGTCCTTTCACTGACAAAGAAACTACTTATTTTCTCACCAGAAAATGTTCACCCCTGTGCTGCCTCCAGACATCCTTGTGAATTTCTATATTAATCTGAACAAGCTGTGCCTCACTGTCTACCAGCTCCATGTGCTGCAGCCCAGCACAACCAAGGTGATGTCTGCTATTTCCTGAGTCTTGTTTAGTTCCCTCTCCCTGCATCCCACTGCAGGGAGGAGATCACACTGCTACCTGGTACAATGTTATGGGCATAAGATAAGGCAGAAATGACGGTAACTGGTGCTAAGTGTCTGTGTTTAGGTCTGATGCACACAGAGCACTGTCTCTAAATCTAATTTGGGGCATGGCTACTTAGCCCAGAAGAACATACCAGTGCTCTGGAGAAAGCCAGTAACTATTTATCACTAAGTACTTACAATATAGTTTGATAATTTTGTGTAATTTTGGGAGGGCATAATTATATTAATCCAGTTTACATCAAAGTAGCATCTTGCGTTTCCTGAATGGAGTTTTGATGGATACTTTTCTCCTTTACCTGTTGCATAGATCAGTTTGATGTAGTGGGTTGACCCTGGCTGGATGTCAGGACCCACCAAAGCTGCTCTGTCACTCCCCTCTGCAACCAGACAGGGGGGAGAAAATATAACAGTTCATGAGTTGACATAAGGTCCGGGAGAAATCACTCACCAAATACAGTCACAGGCAAAGCAGAGTCGAATTGGGGATATTAATTGAATTTATTACTAACAAGATCAGAGCAGGATAACGAGAAATAAGATAAATCTGAAAAACACCTTTCCCCCACCCCTTCCTCTTTCCCAGGCTCTCCCTCCTCCCTCCAGTAGTGGAGGGAGGTGGGAATGGGGATCATGGTCAGTTCATCCATCACACGTTGTTCCTGCCACTGCTCAAGGAGAGGAGTCCTTGCCCTGCTCCAGTGTGGGGTCCCTCCCACAGGAGACAGTCCTCCATGGAATTCTCCAGCATAAGTCCGTCCCACAGGCAGCGGTTTTCCACAAACTGCTGCAGCGTGGGTCACTCTTCCCCAGGGTGCAGCCCTTCAGGCACAGGCTGCTCCAGTGTGGGTCCCCCAAAGGGTCACAAATCCTAACAGGAAACCTGCTCCCAGGGCTCCTCTCTCCATGAGTCTGCAGGTCCCTGCCAGGATCCTGCTCCAGCATGGGTTTCCCATGGGTTCACAGCCCTCTCTTGAGCATTCACCTGCTCCAGTGTGGGTCTCCTTCCTGGGCTGCAGGTGGATCTTTGCACCCCTCTGGCCCTCCGTGGGCTGGAGGGGCACAGCTGCCTCATCAGGGGCTTCCCCACAGAATCTCAGGGGAATGTCTGCTCCAGCATCTGGAGCACCTCCTGCCCCTTCCTTCTGCACTGCCCTGGTGGTCTGCAGAGCTGTTCCTCTCACATATTCTCCCTCTGCACAATAACTTTTTTTTATTTTCCTTTTTAAATAGCTTATCCCCAAGGAATCACTGCCATCTCTGATGGGCTTGTCCTGATGCACCAGCGGCAGGTCCATCCCGGAGCGGGCTTGAGTTGGCTCTGGCTGACATGGGGGAAGCTTCTGGCAGCTGCTCACAGAATTCACCCCTGTAGCCCCCCCACTACCAAAAACTGGCCACGCAAACCCAATACACCTGTAAAAACATCATTAAACTCTTAAACTTTATGAAATGCAGTGCTTCCATAAGGAAGATTTCCCTAAAAATCTATGTTATGTTTTTCTTCTGGATCTTCTTATCTTATTTTTTTAGTGCTAATATTTGGAGCTAAATTGAACTCCACCACTGTGTAGGATATTTTTAATGAAGGAGGAGAAAGGGATCTGAAAACATGGATTATATATGGATGGAGTATCCAGGCAAATAGAGTGTGGGCATTTCTAGGTGTCCGGCTACTGAAAGTGCAAACCTGAAATGCCTTTCTTCTAAGTGGTTTGTTTACTGCATCAAAATCCTAATGAACTTTTCCTTCTCTAGAACTTCAAGCCTGCTGGAGGGTCCATTTTACACAACCCTGGGGCCATGTTGTAAGTACAGTCACTACAGGGGTAGTGTACCTGAGTAACAGATGTGTGTGCTGAGGGTGAGATCCAAATAGCTGTGTGCAGTTTTCATTGTAGCATCTGTGAAGCAGAGAAGCTGGACTGAGTCACTTGCTGTGCCTGTGAATGTTCTGTTTTGCCTCTTTAATGACTTGTCCATAAAGGCCCAAAGATGTGAATTTCTAGGATCCAGCCCATCCATACAGTGCTGTGAGTTTAGTTAGAATAAGAGTTTTCAACCAAAATGAGCGTTCGGTTATTGGTATTGCCATCGTCATTTCCTGCTTCTGTGCCTCTCTGGAATGTTAAGAAATTTCTGCCTTCACCCTTTAGCTTAACTCTAAATCTGGTCAGAGGTGGACTGAGTCTTTGCATTCTCGTAACTTTGCCAGATGCTGATTTAAATGTGGTAGAAGTCATCAGTCTCTCCTGTGGGAATGGAGGACAGTGGAGTTGTGCTCTGTGCCATTGTGTGTGAAGCTGTGCTCTTCTTCCCCTCTCCAGTGAGTTTGGCAGCCAGCGGTATGAAGTCAGCCACGTCCATAAAGTGGAATGTGTTGTCCCGTGGCTAAATGATGCCCTTGTGTTCTTCACAGTTTCACTGCAGCTTTGCCAGCAACTGAAGGACAAGGTAATGGGCTTGGAGAAGGGGCTTTGGTTTTTACTCTGGATTTTGAGAGGACCTTAGATCTGATGCGATGTTATTTTGTACAACTTGCTGAAAACAAGGGATGAATCAGTGCTCTGGAGCCAGGGAGCTGGCTGGCACTGCCTAGCTGACAGCCATAAGATAAGTATAGTGGTGTGGCAGATGTCTGCTGAGCTAGTGACTAGATGGAAAGGAGCAAGTAGACACTTTTGTGTTCTCAGTCATGAGCTGGATGACAGGAAACACCAGGGTGCTGGAGGGGAGCATGGAGACCTCAGCAACCTAGATTCCAGTAGAGCAGTGCTCAGTTCCAGCTCTGCAGCTGGCCTGGCTGCCACCTTGAGCAAATAACTCTGTGCTCCAAGTACCTTCAGTGACAGCAGCAGCAAACCTGCCCATCAGCAGCGCACTGCTGAAGTGTGTAATGCTGTGAAGCTCAGACCTCATTATTATGTGCTCTTTCCTCCGTGGTCCAAGGGGTACAGGAACTTACCTGCTTTTCTTCTTGCTTTTCAGATCTCCGTTTTCTCCAGTTACTGGAACTACAGGCCATATTAACTCTCTGTGGAATAGTTTAAGCCCTTACAGTACTTCTAGTGTCTCTCTCTTTGTTTTCTCATCCCATCTGAGTCTAGGTCAGCCTGAGGAATGTTGGAGTTCACTGCCAGATGCCCTCCAAAGGGCAGGGTCAGTGTACCCAGAGACACAGCTTTAGTAGCCTTGTCTGGGACTGCCGCATAAGCAGGTCACAAAGCAGTGCTGGGTGATTGGAGCTTCCACCTGTCCCTGTCCTCTTGTGCATTGTGTGGCTCACATTTCCTAAGCTCCTGATGAGTTACACGGGTCTGTTACAAGGGATGAGGGCTCTGGACTCCCCTCATTAACTGGATCTGTACACAGTGCTGTAACTTAACTCCTGGACTGGGGGGTGGCTGGGAAGAGGGGAAGGGTAATTTAACACACCTCATAAAAGGTAGGGCATGTTGCTCCACGTAGCGAAGTACTTTGCTGTGATCTGCTCCAGCTGTAGTTATCACTAACCCTGAGCGACTCCCTCTCCTGCCTGTTCTGTCCATGCCCATGTTACTGATTCGCCTTTGAGGATGCTCTTATTTGCTGATGTTTGAATTCTTTGGGTTTTTTTCCCTGGCATCAATGTGATTTTTTTTTCCCTAAACCCTAGTTGGGCTCATTGGTCTTTTCCAGGTTTAGTATCTTGTTTTCGCTGCTAGCCTTTGGAGTTGCCTTGGTACCTTGAGCTGAGCACAGCTGTTCAGTCCCTCATCCTGTCATTAAATACAAAGTGAGTACCACACTGCTACACTGATTTGCTGCCTATGGATGCTACAGTGCGTAACTCATCCCTATAGCCATTGATAGCTGAAATAAAGACCCTCAGACCTGCAATGCTCCTGTGGGCTGTGAAAGAATTAGTATCTGAGATTGTGTGCTCTCTCACAAGTGAGTGGCTGTTCTTGGTTACGCATGCTGCGTTTCCTTTTGCCCTACTGGGAGGACGGTAGTGGTCTCTGGGGCACAGCTGGGCAGCTCTTCAAAGGCTGGGCCTGGTTTAAATGGCCTCAGCCCAGTGCTATCTGACACCCAAGTCCTACTTGAAGTAGTTTTCCAAACTTGTCTTGAAGAAGCCACAGTTACTGAGCCTGGGTTGGCTCATGGAGCTGGCTGGGAAGTGATGAGAAGCATCACCTGTCTCCTGGTGGGCTCCAGCTAGCTGTTTCCAGACTGTTTCTGGTGGCTTCCCTCACTGGAATACCTTGCCCAGGATCCTGCGTGTGTGCTGAGGTGAACACTGCAGGCTCACCATTTTTCCATTGTCCATTGACAGCTTGGTTGTTTTCCAAGTGCCATCCAGAGCTCTGTGTTCAAAGAAATCACAGAATGGTTGAGGCTGGAAGGAGGATCTCTAGGTCTATCCAGTCCAATTCTCCTCTCAAGAAGGGCTGTCCAAACCTTGTCTCCCAGTACCGTGTTCAGAGGGGTTTTGAATCACTCCAAGGGTGGAGACTAGAGGTTGGTATGTTGCTTTCATTTTTATTTGTCCTGCATAGACCTTTGCTCTGGGCATGTGGCCTGTCTTGTCTGTGCCCTTCCTTCCTGCCCCTTTGTGAGATCCTTGGGTGTGGCATTTGTTAATATAATAAACTCACACGACTTGGTTGGTTGGGGGTCCAAACAACCAAATCCATTTATTGGAAGCAAACAGCATCTTTTATATGCACTTTAAAACAACACGTGATTCTCTTAACCAATTACCATGGGGCACCCCAGTGCCTATGTGCAGGAGTACAATTGGGACTTCATCTCCCAGGATGCTCCTCCCAGTATCCCTAAAACATGCCCTTGCACCTGGGATTCTGTGTGGGTTAGTGCCAGCCTTGTGCTGCTGCAGCCTCCTTCTCTGGGGACTCGACACTTGGTGCTGTGCTTGGCCTAATGCATGCTGATGTCACAGGTTGCAGGCCATAACAGAGCCTACACGTGAGCATCAGGCTGTGACTGATGAATGTGTGTGAATGAATGTGGAAGGTAGAGAGGCCTGGATGGGCTGATGCAATAGCAGACTTGTTACTGATTCCAGTCAGTTAGCCTTATGACTAGTTGCGGCCATGACCCTGGGTGTGCATTTACCAACCCTTGCTCTGATCCAGACCATTTTCTGCTTAGAAAGTGATTGTGCATGTGTGGAGCTGCTCACCATTAACAGTCTCTCAGAGGAGGATGTTTTTATGGTTAATAAGCTCTCTGGTTATTAACTGTCTATGGTCTTTTTTAGCCCTCCCTGTGTGCAGAGTGAGCTCCTTTTTTAATTCGCACTAGTGTGTGCGGTTCAATCAATATTGTCACATCCTCTCCAACTCAGCTTCCTGCTGGTAGGGGTAGAATATGCAACCAAATGCGTGTTGTTTTCTTCTGATGAGAAAAGTCTTCCTCGGTTCTGGAAGGCAGGAGTGTGCAGAATGGAATGCCAGTCCTGATTCCAGCTCTGATGCGCGAGGGCAGTGCAGGGAGGACTGCTGGGTTGCTGGGATCAGAGCAGCTGCCTGCCCAGCCCAGCTCCAAGGGAAGTCATCTGGCACATGCCTCGTGCTGAGCTCTGCACTCACCCATGAAGGTGGCAAAAGCAGCAATGTCCCGCTTAATCTCAAAGAATCTTTTTCTTGCCAACCAGCTCAGGAAGGTGTAGATCTCACTTTCCAGGCCTGGGCTTTGACTCGGCTCCATTTCTGCTCAGAGCTTCTCGGGGGTGGGGGAGACCTGGGGACCTGCTGGGCAGTGAGACAGCCCCTGTGAGCTGGGAGGACTGGAAGAGATGCAGCCACACGCTGCCATTCCCTCGCTGGAGGATGCAGGCCATCACCTGAGTCAGGTGAGCCTTGTAACCCTGCCACTGAACCGGGGCTTGGGCATGGTGGGAAGGCTGTTCCCGAGCTTAGATCAGGAGTGGAGTGAGATGACTCCTGTCAGGAGGGATGGAATCCCCAGTGGCCGACCCACAGTGTCCAAAAAGAGGAGTGAATGATCTTGTGTGAAGGGAAGGGACTCAGAAGGCAGGAAGTGACAGAAGCACAGGGCACACTGCTTTCGTTGTCTCCACCGAGTGACACGGAACAACACAACCGAACAGAAACGGAAGACTGAACATTGATTTTCCACAAGTTGTTAATGCCAACAGTTAAAAAATGAACAGCAGTATCAGCTTGAGGCAAATCATTTAACTGTCACGTTGTAAATGACCCTACTCTTTTCTGAATTGTGATTATTTTTTAAACTGCTAGTCCTGAGAGGAGGAGGGAGTTGGACTCGATGGTACTTATGGGTCCCTTTCAACTTTTGAGATATTCTGTGCAGTTCAGGGATGCTTCGTCTCACAGGCTGTGTGCGGAGCAGCCTTGCCATCCTGTGTGGGTCCTGTGAGGATGTCTCACCAGTGGCCTGACTCAGTTTCCCTGTATATGGGTGTACCTTATTTGCTTTTCCTTTTTCATGTTGAATTCATGTCTACCTGAAGGAATCATAGCTGCACCCACACTTCCTGTGTAGGGATGTCTGTGTATATGCCGAGGGGCAGCAAGTCCTCAATGATCTTCAGGTTCTCATGGTTTTTGACCAGGCATGGGATCTTAAAGGACAGCTTTCAAGAGGCAGCTGCAGTGGTGGATAACCCCTCTGCCCAGGTGGATCCCCAGGTGCCAGCCAAGGAACTGGGCACCAACTGCAGAGCTTACCTTATCCCTGACCCATTGGCAAACCAGCCTCTCTCCTGCTGTCTTCTACCAGTGCTGGCGAAGATTCTATGGGGTGGGGCAGGATGAGAGGGTCAGGGTCTCTAGAATGCACCTATTGTAAGTCTGTCCCCACTCCTGGTCCGATTGTGGGTAGCCCTTTCCAGGCATCTGGGCACATAAAGCAGCTCCCAGGGACAGGCTTTTCTAACGTGGTGTGCTGGTTTTAAAACTCAGTGGGAAAACCAAGCCCACTCAAATTGCCCTGTTGACAGTGGAGGAAAGAATACTAGGAGAGGAGTCACAATTTACTAAAGAAATTGCAATATACACAACAACAATAGTAAGAGATTATGCAAAAGAGGGAACCAACAAAGGCAAGATGTTGCCTAGCCCCCCTAGAACAAGGTGGTGACTGTTCCCATGCAGCAACACCACATGGCCCCCTGGAAACAAAGGCAAGATGGCAAAGAGGCTCTCCTGGCTTAAACTTCACCCCCTTCCCCTGCCTGGGAACAACGAAAAACCAAATGGGGACAACCCAAAACCTGGAGAGCTGATTCGTTCGAATTGGGGGGTTTACTATCAAAATGCTGACCCCGGTGGTGGCAGTGGGGACTGGGTACACAGGGTGGCTGACCCTGCTCCTTCCTGGAGAGAGCAAGGCAAAAATGTTGATTTCCGGGTTCTGGTGGCTGCCTTAGGTTTTTTTTCCCCTGCCAAAAACTACACCCCAGCAGTGATGTGGGTGGTATCGAATATTCAGCACTAAAGCTCCACCCCCTTGCTTTGTAACCATAACATTATCCATCCCTTATTCTATACTAATTATGCCATGCCCAGATTTACACCTTTCAACTATATACATAGATATATACACCTATAACTGTGCACAAGCTTGGGTATTATTTCACTAGTCCCTGATCATCCCCCCAAGATGTTTGTTGAGTTCATTTAGTCCATGACTGGTATAACTAGAGCAGCTGAAGATGGATGGATGGAACATTCCTCAGGAAGGCAGCCTGGAGGCTCTAGTGCTGTGGAAGTGCAAGCAGGACAATGCTTCCAAGCAGCAGGTGCTGGCCTGGTGCTGATGAGAAGGTAGCCAGGGGCCCAGCCTGACAGTGAGCCGAGTGCTGGTGGCTCCACAGCCTGGGCATAGCAACACTTGGGATGGGGTCTGTGCTCCCCCCCACCCCGGCTTGACAGTGCTTGTGTTATCTGAAGTGGCAGCAGACAAGCTGGTTTGACAGTCACAGGGGAGTGCAGTGTCACGCCTATCTGGTCCCATCTTCATCCTCAGCAGGAGGGAGGAGGTGTTGCAGAGGTTTGATGCACCTGCTTCTGAAGGTGATTCACTTGGCAGAGCCCATGCTCAAGCTGTTTGCTCTAGCAGAGCTGCTATTCCACCTGCATCCCCCATTTTCAGGTCCAGGCTCTCATTTCTAGGGTGGGCCACTGGGGAGGGAAACCTCAGTTTGTTGCTCATTTCCAGGAGACTGGCCTTGCTTGCTTCTTGTAGAGGAGTCGAGTGGATGGAAGCATCATGGCAGCACTGTTTCATCAGCTTTGGGGTACAGGGGAGGATGCATGTGGGTCACTGAGGACTGGAGCTAGGAAGAACCTGGCGTACCCCACTCCCAGGGAGCAGCAACCAGCAGCAGGCCTGTGCCCACTGGGATCAGAAGGAGAGGTGTGGAGCTGAGATGTGCATTGGCTTCGTTCCTCCAGACACTCGATCCTGGCAGAATACACAAATCCATGGGTGCTCAGCCTGAATATGAAAATGCTGGCCTGCATCCTTGTGGTGGGGAAAAAAAAGTGTTTTCCCCTGGAGCTAAAAAAAATGGTAACCCCAAGGGAGTGGTGTTTCTTGGTGTTGACCCAATCAGCGCCCCTGCAAAATTAAAACATATCACACCAGACCGGAAAAGAAGGAGGATGACATAGCTGAAAAAGTGGCAGCCATGGTCTGAGACCACGAGGAGACAGGGGGCTTGGAGCCCCACTGGGGGCCGAGGCCCCACCAGCCCCCCGGCTGGGGCTGCAGAAACTCGGAAACAGTGTTAAACTGGGCTGAGTACTGTGGCCAAGAGCTGAGGGAGTTTTTCTCCACTGTGAGTGGGCAGCAGGAGTGGCAACAGAGACAGCACCGAACAGAGAACTGTGGCTGAAAGCCAAGAAGATAAGAGAGAAGCAGCAAAGACAGCACTGCGGCCAAGCTGACGGAGGGAGGGAGAGAGGACTAAGCTCACCAAAGATAGTTTTGGGGTAAGACTGAATTAAATCTCCCCAAAACCCCTTTGAGACCCCTCCTGGGAGGAGGGGGTGGACTTCTACTTGATGGGAGTCCTAAAATGCAGCATGCACCGGAGAGAGGAGCTGAGAAGCTCAGAGACGTCCTGGAAGCTGGACCAGGACGGCCGGACGGAATGCGGGGGAACTGGCCTTCTCCCCCTGCTGCTGCTGCCAGGCTGGCAGCTGAGGCAGAGCAAAGGAGCTCTGATGAGATGTTTGGGGCAAAGACTGAACTGAGAGCAGCCCTAAACGTTCTGACTTGAGGGAACTTGACCACTCGAGGAAGGGACTTTCATGGGATGTCTTACACCTCATGATATGATGTGGTGAAGCCAGCTTTTGTCCCAGCAATCGCAGTCCACAGGAGAGAGACCTTCACTTGGAGCCGAAGGGCTGAGAGGGGTGAGAGGAGACCCCCTTGTGTGTAATGGAGAGAGACAGCTACAACAACTCCAGCTATGACTGCTGCCCTGAACGTGGAAAGGATCTTTCCTTCTTTCCTTCTGGACTTTTATTGGAGGGAGGAGGAGACTTGATCCAATGTAAATATTGCTTTACCATAGGAGAGATAATTAGAATTGTGTATATAATGTATTATAATATTTACTTGTGTAATAATTGTAATATAATTCCCTTCCCCCCATATTGAGTCTTGTGTTGTGTCCGGAAAACCCCTCTCACACTGGGGTGAGTTGTGGGAGGGGGGCTTGGACTTGGAAATTGGATTTTTGAGGGTCTCAAACCACCACAATCCATGGCTTAGACAGGAGGGAGCTCCTGGTGTTTCAGCAAGCCAGGAAGGCAGAGTGAAAGTAGTGGAAGAGCTGGGACAAGAGGGAATCCCACTGACACACCTGCCAAGATTGCTGGGGTGCCTGCAGGTTTTTTGGGCAGCTGTGAGAGGCAGTGTCTGTTTGGGTGGGGTTTGCTCTGGCAGAGCATGTACTAGGGAAAGTTTAGGCCTTGATTTCTTACTTCCATGGTTTGAAAATCCCCAGCTGCCTTCTGTTTTTGATAAAGCACACTTGTTTCCAGACTGAGCTCCAACTCAAGAAAATTCTGAGTGTTCCAAAGGGAATGTTAACAAGACCTTACAAGCCCCCATGTGAAGAGGGTTAGGGGACTGTTATGGATGCTGCTTTGGTGATACTATTGCTGCTATTCTTTCATTAAAGGAGAAGCTGAGGAACAGGGAAGATTCTTGGTGCACACTTAGCGTGGGAGAAACTTAGACCTCAGTGCTGTAAGATTCAGTTGCTATATAGTGATCTGGAAGGACTGCTGCTGTCCTTGCAGAGAGCCATGGGCAGTGGGTGAGGCTGGTGTAAGTGTGGTGCTGAGTTCTCAAAAGCTTGGGCAGTCCTCTGGGTAATGCTTGTGTCTGAAAAAGAGACAGACACACCATTCATAAGGACCCACAGAATAATATTCCCTTCCCTCAGCCAGGGGCTGTGTGGGAGCCACAGGAAATAGGAATGCTTCAAAACCAGGTAGTCTGCACTTGTCACAGACTCACCTGACATGTGTCATGGCCTGTCATAGATAAGGATGTATTGCACGGACCTAAAGGTTTGCCTCCTCTGCCCAGGATGTGAGTGGCTGCACATGGAGCCTGTCTCTTGGCTGTCCTCTCCATGGCTCGTTGCACATGTGCAGCACCCTGGGAGCAGGGAACATGTAGGTGCACAGGAGAGCATGTGGCTCCTGTGGGTGGGAGACAGAGCCGGTTCTGTTTTCTGGTGATCTCTGCAGGGGGTGGGATTGGTTGTCCTGATTGCTGTGAACAGCGGGGCAGACTGTGTGTCCCTGCTCCTCTCCCTACAATCTAATTAGAGCCAAATTCCAGCACCACTCAGATTACAGAATAGAAGTGTTTTCAGTTGACTTGGGAAATGAATGTTTTACCTCTCAGCTTATCAAGAGAGTCAATAACTCACCTGAAAGATATCCATGCGTGCTGATTCACTGCCCAGAGATGGGGATGACATTGGCGTCTCATATCTTCCTGATATAAGAGCTGGGATGGGGCAGTGACACCAGAGGAAGACAGTGTCTGGGTATATTTGCCCACAGGGCCAGCTGGATATCTGAGTGGGCTTACAGGATGGTGGGAAGTTAGCTGGTGACATTGAAAGCTTGAATGGGCAGGAGGCAAAACCCAGCATTTATTTCCTGGGGGGGCAGAGAGATGTGAAGAAGAACTAAAGCAGATGGTGAAAATGGAGAGATTTTGATCGTAGAGAAAAGACTATCTCCAAAGTGCTGGAGCCAGTGTGGGAGGTGGTCCTCGTCTCTTGAGTTCCAAAAGTCACTCAGCATCTTTCTGCATCTCCCCATAATGCTCATGCTGCTCCTCCTTTGCTGCATTCCCTGGCTCTCTCCCTGTCTCTGAGCTGCTCTCTTCCCCACTGAACTTTGGGTTGGGAACACCCTTCTTGCTGGGCCCCTCAGGATCGTGCCATGGAGCTTTCAGACATTATGACTGCTGGGTGTGGGGAAGTGCAAGAGAGATGTGAAAGCAGTTTCTTCTCTTTCATGAAATCTCTGGGCTCTGTGTGCTTAGTAGTGGTGTGGGAGATGCCCAGGTTTGGGGGTCAAATCTCACAAAGGGAATCAGCTCATGAGTGACGGAGACAAGGAGGAAATGCAAACACTAGTACCAGTCCATGAGAGGGGACAACGGTGCCACTCAGTGACTTTGTGCTCAGGTGAGCTGCCCATCAGAGAACATTTCCAGCCTTGTCTCACCCCAGAGAGCCCAGGTGGTCAGACAGTGTGCCCTTCCCCTCTGCAAACAAGCTCCTGCTAGCCCTATCATTGGGGCTGACCTTTAACTTTGAGAAAGCCTTTGCCTTAACTTGAACATTCCCACTGTGGGGTGGATGACTTGCTGCCAATTCAAACACTTTTATATTGCCTGGTAAAAGAAATGCATGCTTTGCCCCCAGTCTGAGAGTGTGCAGCTTCCATTCTCAGCTAGGGCTGAGATTCCAGCTTGCAAATGGGGCTTCTCTTTTTTTCCTTGGTAGAATACGGCAATATTTAGATGGCTTTAGATGCCAGATGCTTGCCTTCTCCCAGCCTGCCAGACAGGGTGGGTGATAAAGGCTTCCACATCACTAGTGGTACTGTCTCAGCCATGATTTTCCCTTTCTAGCTGTAGTTAATGGGGTTTTAACCCACTTGGTGAGCATTATTCTGATTTGGTATTGTTCCGGTGTGTAGTCGAGCATTCGGGGACACTCTGGTAGACAGTGCCAATCACAGTGGGGTTATAGAAATAGCTCTCATCAAAGTCACTTGATATTTTTCACTGCAAGTACATATTTTCTGTAAGAAGACATTGGTAAAAGCTCTGTCCTGCCATCACGTGACATTAATTAAATAATCCCTTTTCAGCTTTTCCATTATTTTCCTGAGTTGGCATCAGGCTTATGGCTGTGCAGTTACCTGTGTCCTCCTGGTTCCTTTTGCAAATCCCCCTGCAGCCCTGAGACCTGAGTTTGAAAATTTACGGAAAGTCAGTGTTGGCTGGCCTGAGAGTTACTAGAAAATGTAGATGAAAGTGTTCTGGTTCTGATGATTAGAGTCTGTTTCTGGGGTTTCTGTTGATTGCCAGGTTCAATTACTGCTGGGGAGTATTTCAGCACCCTGTGATGGGAACCTATTATGACCACTTGCCAAGAGGGAACAGAAATATTTATTACCCTGTCTTTGCTAGTATTGCAGCTCCTCAACATGCTTGTGTTGCTTATAGCAACCTCCTTCCTTTCCTTGCCAGTTTTCTAGCTCTTGTTATTTGTTAGACATTGGCTGGGGAGCAGTTAATTCTTAACTGCTTTCATTTTCTCTCCTAGCCAGTCTGGTCTGTGGAGTGTTTTCTTGCCCCTCAGTTTTTCATGTTTCCTCAGGTAGTCCTTTCCTGACTGTGGAACTGTGCATTTTTTTAAGCCAACAGTAAAGCAGCCTGAAAAAAAAAAATCCAATTATTATATTTTTCTGTTTCAGTTATTTCCCTCTGTCGAGCTGGTGCCTACAAGGACTCTGTACAGAGGGAATGTCATGTCTTCTACATTTTACTTTTTCTGCTGTACTGTTTTAAATATACTCACCTCACATTTCTACACACCAAAGTGATTGACAGGTCTTCTAAGACTGAATGCTGCTCTGTCAAGCTTCAAGTGTGATATATAATCTGCTCATACACGTTATAAATATAGCTTCAGTTTAGGAAACTATCTTGCCTGCTCTTGGGAAGTTCAGGGACATTTGACTTCTGGCAGGCAGAGTATTCCCACTCAGAGTGGCAATTCCCTGTGATGCCGTGGCTGTTCCAGGTGTTGCAAGATGGGATCCAAAATTGCATGTGTTATATATACTGTTCAAGTATCTCCTGTTCACTCTGCTGTAAATTAATTGGGGGACAAGGTATCTTGGAAAATCCAGTTATCCCAGCAAAACCCCTCCCAAGCCAGCTCAGATGAGATGCTAGAGAGCTGCAATCCTACGATAGTCCTTGCCCAGTCTAAGCAATTTCCCCGAGGGCTGGACACTGCTGCTCCAGAGTGGTGTTAGGGTGTGTGTCGCTGGGACCAAGGGTGAATGGTTGCTGACTGGATCCACTTGCTTCCCTCAGGTCCATGCCCATCCCCTTGGTCAGCCCTGGTGAGGAACCTTAAATCCTGGGGTCAGTTTTGGGCCCCTCATGACAAGAAAGACATCGAGGGACTTGAACATGTCCAGAGAAGGGCAGCGGAGCTGGGGAAGGCTCTGGAGCACAAGTCTGACGAGGAGTAGCTGAGGGAGCTGGGGGGGCTCAGCCTAAAGAAAAGGAGGCTCAGGGGGGACTTTCTCACAAGCTGCCCAGTGCAGTGGTGGAGTCACCATCCCTGGAGGATGTGGCACTTGGGGA
Organism: Manacus vitellinus; assembly: GCF_001715985.3. NCBI lineage: Eukaryota > Metazoa > Chordata > Aves > Passeriformes > Pipridae > Manacus > Manacus vitellinus. The sequence goes on from NW_021938949.1 coordinate 19,654,333, forward strand.
CATGGTCTTGTGGTGACCTTGGCAGTGCTGGGTTAATGACTGGACTTGACAAAGAGGTCTTTTCCAACCCAAAGACTCCAAGCTCTCATCCAGCCCGACTCCACTGCTCCATGCCCCCACTGCACTGGGTCCTGTGCACAAGGGCAGCAGCTCATGATGGAGTCGAGGCTCAGGGGAGAAACTCATGTTGTTTTAACTATATGCATTTTGCTCTTCCTCTGCTTTAAAACCATCTCTCTCTGCAAAGCTTTCTCATTAAATTGTTCAGGGAATAAAGCACAAGTGGTCTAATTGAAAACAGCACCAAACGTGGGAGAAATTTAAGCTAAGATCGACTTATTCTAGATTTAGCTACTGGCTGGGTCAACAGCCAGCGGGGAGTCATTAGTAGGAACAGGAAGGACGTGGATAGGTGTTGTGGGCAGGAAGCTGTACAGGACACAGAACCAGGATTGTGCTGTCTCACACAAAGTCAGGATGAACACATTAGCAGCAGGCTGTGTAATGTTCTAATATTAGCAAATCTGCAAACAGCTCTCTGTCTGCAGCCTCGAGCAGGCTGTGCTCCAGCACAGCATCCCCATGTTGGAGAGGGGCAGGCTGTGCCAGGCTGGGGGGCAGGAGCTGGCTGCTACTCGTGCTGTGGAGAGGGGTGCAGCCCCTTTGCTCAGACTCCCCGCAGGCTGTTCTCAGGGGCAGTGGCACTAACAGGTACTCAGGTGATGTGAGGTGGGAGAGCCTTCAGCCTGCTCCATATGGACCTGGTGCAAGGGCTACGTATTCCCCGCAGGTTCTGCTGCACCAGTCTGTGAGGTCTCTCCATTGTTGTCAGGTGTCTTCTGTTTCTTGTTTTTGGGCAAGAGCAGTTGATGACACAGGTTGAGCACAGGGTGAGGTAATTCTGTTTATGGAGAATATTCCCTAATGGAAATTATTTCTCATGTGTCAAAGCTGTTGATGTGAACTGACTACAATGTGCCAGCCTGTCGGATGGCACTGAACAATTTGTGTTTAAATATCCCTTGAAATACGTGCCTTGCTCTGGGAAGGCCTGATCCAGAATCCAGCCCAGCAAATTGGAGCCTGTCCAATGGACTCCATTTGAATCCTTTTATTGATGCAATAGTGCAAGTTGCTGTGAACTTCCAGGCAGTCACAGTCCATGACTATAGGGCTGAGAAGATGCTTTTGGCTCAGTCTTGCAGGGAGAGTGGTGTCTGAAGGCCCCAGCACAAGGAATGAGTTTAACTATTGCTGGCTTTGCAAAAAAGGGCAAGGTCCCATGTTAAGCTGTGGTACTGAGGTGAAGAGGAGCACAGGTGGCATTATTCTTTGAGGTTAATGGTGTCATCTGTGCTCAGTCCCAGGCAGTGGCAGAAGAAATGGAAGATGTGGGACCGGCTCTCACCTGCTTGTCTTGATGTTTTTGAACATGAAGTTAAAATCAGTGATTGGAGGGAAAAAAATCTGTGACTCCAGCTCAGAGTTCCCTCTCCTACAGCTGCTCCCAGAGCTGTCAATCCTCACCTGGCTTTCCTAGTGCCAGGAGTTGGCTTGGTCTGATGCCCTTAGACTAACTGGGGAGCTGCCTGCTGCAGTAACATCCCACAGTTAGGCACCTGTGGGTGCTTATGGACCTCTTGAGGGGTGGGAGGAAGGGTATATGAGGAGTTCCAGGTGCCTGGGGTGCTGATAGGGGTAGGTAGGGGCTGCGTGGGAAGAGAGGGTGAGGAGAGAGGGACACTGCAAGCAAGCTAAAACTGATGCAGGGCATACCTCTGCTGGCGCCAGGGCAGGACATTTTTCCTTTCACCATGTGTCTGGTGCTCTCCCAAGCTGGCTTATAAAACAGGGTAATTGGAACTATGAAGTGCCCACAGTTCTGAAAACAGCAAGGACTGGGTGGCAGCATTCTGTCTTCCCCACTTGTGTGTGGCAGTGTGCAAGCCACTTCTGCAGAGTGACAGTGGTGCTTGTGGATGCTGCCTGTGGGGATGCCGTGCCTAACAGGAGCAGCCCCAGGGACTGAATCTGGCAGATCTCCCTCTCTGGACCCCTCTCTGAAGGGCCAGCCCTTGGCAAGTGAAGTCAGCCTTCCTTTTTTATTTGTTTTGAGTAGTGGTTGAAGATGGCGTGGGGACAATGGCACTGGGGAGGGGAGGGACTGTCTCCAGAACAGTCTGTATGACGAGAATCTGCGTGCAAGTAAGGGGAAACAGTGCTCTGATTCCCTGTGAGACCCTGGGAACTCCTGGGTGTGCTTGGCTGCACAATTGTTACAGACAGACCTAATGAATCCTGCCTGTTGCCAAAGCCTTGCACTTTGTGACTCGAAGAATTATCTTGGCCACTGAAAGGAGATAATTAGCTGTTCTCTTCTTCCCCACCTCCACCCCCAGCCCTTGCTGCCCTTTTTGTGCCAGCCTCTGGACTACTGTGACTCTGATGCTCTCTTGCTATATAGTAATCTCACCTTTATGGCCTCTGCAGCCCCTCCCTCCATCCCTCCATCCATCTTAGAGGAAAGATGGTGGCATACTGTCTCTTGAGGGGATTATGTCTGCCCACAGCTCCCCTCCAAGCCTGGTGTTATATTCCCTGGCCTCAGTTTCCTTAAATTCCCCTGGCTGTCTGGGGATGGTTTAGCTGTTTCCACTGATGCATTTTGGGTACATGGGGAAAACAAAGATGTGACAAATATGGGATTCTGTATATGGCAGTCATGTGGGCCTTGAATCTAAACCTGACTCACCCACTGAATGCAGTTTTGTTAAAAGATTGTGTTTCCACCCAGAAACATCCAGCCCTGCTATCCCTGGCACAGCTTCTTTTTCCATTGACCAGAGCATTATTCATCCAAATGAAATTATTGCTCTCTGAAAGTTGAGTGCTCTTGGTCAGCAAGGAAGGACAGACTTGCTTTAAGAGCCGATGGAGCCATTTATTTATGTGTGTGTGGGTTGATCCTCATTGCTCTGAAGACATCTGGAAGCATTGTGATTCCTGTACAGAAGCACAGACTGTATTATTTTGGTGCCAGGTCATGCTACAGGCTCCTCAATCACAGCATTTACGCAAGGGATATATTGGGAGGATGGAGAAGCAGGCATGGGAGGATGAAGCCCAGCCCATCCAGAGGACAGGCTCCATGCTCATGGGAGACATCTGTCTGCTCCTATCCTTACTGATCCCATCTGAAATCTCCAGGACTCACATCTCCTCCTTGACTGTACCACCACTGCACTTATTAATCTGCCAGGTCCCTGTATGAGCCACCCAGCTAAATGATGGTGCGTGTCTATGCCAATATATGTGAGTTAGTACCAGTCTGTCTGACATTAAGGGAGAGAGCTGTAATTCAGGTAATTTACAAGCCATTCAGTATCAGCCAGGGAAAGCAAATGGTCTTTCACCTGGGAAGAACACTGTGTGTCCAAATCATTGCAACACAGAGCAAAACCAGAGATCTCTAGACAGCCTAGGGCAAAACCCCCAGTGGCAGTGCTGTGTTGAGCTTTGTCCCGAGGACAACCAAAACTCAACCCCCAGGTTCAGGTGAGCTCCCAGTGCTCCCCTCAGAGTGGGGTGACTCTTGGCTCTGCCATGGCTCGTTGCTGGGGCTGGGGTTTGAAATGTGTGCTGTACTCATCTCTCTGGGTGAATGGGCACATCTCAGGGCATTACTGTTCACCCTGGGTGACAACGCAGTCATCCTGTCCAGCAAGGTATATCCAGATGACAAAGAAGCTTGAGAAAATTGCTCATTCTCATGCACATCAGGAAGAAATGAGTTCTGTCAATGAGTTCACCACTGTAAGACAACTGTGAATAACCTGGCAAAGGCAATCTCATTTCCAGCATTTCTGAGTGCCGCTGGTGCTCTCCAGAAGGCAGCAACTGCAGGGCCTGTTGGGAGCCCAGTGTGCACTCTGCTGGGAGGGATGTGATGATCTGTTTGGATCTCTCAAATTTACAGGACAGTGTACTCTGTGATTTAAACTTTATTTCATGAGCTCATTCAGAAATACAGCAAAATTGGAGCAGTGACTGAGTGAACAGTCACAGGGGGTGACTGACAGGCATTGCCACTGACTGCCTCTGCCATCAAGGGCATATACTTACCCTAGGGCTTCCCTGATATGCTGCTGAGAAGGACTGCTGTGGGATGGTGCCTGGGGCCAGGCATTCACCTCTGCTGCTCCTGCCATGTTTCAGGTGGTAGGGCTCTGATTAGCTCCTGCTGATCACAACCCTTGTCCCGAGCCCCTGGGTGGGTGCCAACCCTTAATTCAGCTTAAGGAGGTAGCTGGGAATTGGGACTGTTGTGCTCATCAGCCTGGCATGCCTTGCAGCGATGAGCTATGGTTCTCAGGGCAGGACGTGGGTGCTTCGAGATCCACTTCCATCTCTTTCCCCTGCTGCTGGCTTCCTCAGAACAGTCAGTACCGTCCTTGCCTGGAGAATAAGTCTTATCTCCCTTGGAGAGCTGCTAAACTCCCTGTGGGGGACAGGAATCTTCCAGAAATTATGTGCTAAACAGTGCCAGAGCCTCTCTTTAGTAGGCTCCCTGCTTGTTCCTATGACTAGCACATGTCCTTTGTCTCCCAAGTGCTGCTGTGGCCCTTCCCTTCTGGCTCAGGGGCAAAGAACAACTCTGCTGCTGAAATCACTCCTACACCTTCATGTTAAGCAAATATGCCTTGGGACTGGAAGGGGATTTCACTTGACCGCTTCTGCTGCTGTGCTGGAGGGACCTGTGCTGATGCTGCCTTGTGCCACATGCAGGCACCTGTAGTTTTGGAGTGGTTTTGGAGTGGTTTTCTCTGGTTTTGGGAGTCCCAATGTTAGCCTCTGGAGTGGTGATTCAGGCTGACTGAGTTATGCACCACTGCATTCTGTGTGTTCTTGTGCCTGCATGTCCTCACCATCAGAGCCCTGCCTGATGCGCTGCTGTGCCTGGACTCTTGGCTGAGTCCTCTGCTGCCCAGAGTTTGAATGGCTGTGGCTGAGATTTATCTGCTGAACCCTAATGTGTTACCTGAAGGTTTCTCTTGGATATATTCTGCTGTTCGTGGGGTTTTTTTCTTAGTTTTAACTGAATGTATCCAGACGAAATGCGGTGACTTTTCACCACAGTTGCATTTATTTCCTTTCTCTCCCTCTCTCTCCCTTCCCCACCTCTTCCCTCCTCACCTTAAAAGACCTTGCCAGAATATAACTCCTAGCTCTTCCTAGTGTAGAGAAAGCTGTCTGCTATGGAGGGAGAAGGTGAGTCAAGGTTCTTTCAGCATGGAATGGGAGAGACTCCTGCATCTCAGGGGTCACTGGTAGAAGATGCTCTGTAACTGGTGTCTGGTGCCCGGTGCCCGGTTGGCAGTGGGTGATGTCCTTGGACAAGAAGATTTAAGACAGAATGTCCTTTTGGACTGGATGTAGAAAATTATTTTGACTGACTCCATGAGCCAAGGACAGGACTCATATGTGACTGGACAGATGCTGTGGCATTGTAAAGAAAAAGTGTAATGCCTGTTTGATGAGTATCATTAAAATCTCATGGCAGGATGGAGAGAGGCAGTACAAGCAAAAACCTAAAAAATAATCTGTGAGGGAAGATTGATTGAACTGGAGTTTTTCTTCTTCTGTCCTCCTCATTCTTTTGAGGCTGAAGTCCTCACGTAGGGCAGTCATTGCTGCAGTGATGCAGCGATAGCTTTTCTCTCCCTTCTGTCGGTGAGATGAAGTCCAGGGGCTTTGGTTTGCTGACAAACAGATTAGGCACTAAAAAAAAAAAAAAGTGATGGAAAAGCTGGAGGAGCTCTTTGTGGGGAGGTTTTAAGAACAATTGTCAGTGACCCAGGCAAGTGGGGCGCACAGGGTTTTGCTCCCTGTGGTTCTGACTGCAGCTCAGGTACACTAAGCCACCTGCCCCAGTGGTGGCTTATTCAATACAAACAGGGAAGGTGGTCAAGCCCTGTTATAACCATCTTGGTTGTGTTTCCCCTTGGGATACCATGCACAGGGGCTGCCCTTTGTGCCAGGCCTTTGTTGGCACTTCCCCATGGTTTTGGCCAGGCATCTAGTTTGATTTCTATCAGGATTCCCAGAACAGAGGTGCTTCTTGGAGCTCTGTTCACTTGATGTTCTACCTCATCTTGCTCTCTGTCATCTTTAGAAAGAAAAACAAAAACAGGTGAAAACCAGTCAGCAAACAGCCACACATAAAGTGACTCATGGCCTGTTCTTCACCATTAGGTACAGCATTTTAAATCTTAGACCTGGTTATTCTCCTGGTTTATTCCCTTCCTAATGAATTTCTGTCCCTTTTTGTCTCTAATGGCTATTAACATGTTTTTTTACGTTTCCTTTTTCTGAGCATGCTCATGATTGAGCTGCTGCAGTTCAAGTGTGAATTAACCCAAGTGTGCAAGGTGGGTGGTAGGACACCATTATCACCCACCACTGAGTGTTGTACAGATCCTACGTTACTATGGTCACCTTTCTGAACATCCTTTTCTGTTGGGAACTGAACTGCGCTTGTGAAAAACCTTGGTGCTTTGGGAGAGGAATGTTCTCGTAGAGTACTTGTGTGACAGAAGGATAATTCTCCCTCTGCTAATGTGGGAATGACATGGGAGAACCAAAGATGTGGTCCAAACACCCCCTGAAAGGTGGTGATCTGAGACACTTGGATCAGACGAGGAGGTGTCATCTGAGCAGCAGAGTCAAGTTCTGGGACTTGACTGATTGGTTTGATCCTTCAAACCAAAGAGACATGTAGGCAGAGAGAGAGGACCGATGAATGCATGGGCAGTTATGGTGACTGCCCTGGGCTGGGAGTCCTGGCTGGAGGAGGTGGAGGCTGTGCTTGGCAGGTTTGGCAGAGCTGAGGATGCTTCTCTGCAATTTCAGATTGCTGGTCTTCTGATCCCAGAAGTTCTAGCGCATAGGCACTTTGAGGAGGGATTTTATTCTAAGAGAAAAACCTCTCTGCTGACGAAAGTTCCTCAGACTTCCACTAGGCCCTGTGTATCTTTCATTCCTTAAAAAAACCCCACTGAATGACCAGAAAAGAAGTAGAAATTAACTTTATAGTTGGAAAACCAAGATGAATCTGCACAGGAATGAGCACAACTATGCACAGATATCCCCAGCTGCAGACAGACTAGCACAGATAAGAGGGGGCACCTTTGCTGGCACCTTCAAATCCCGATTTGTAACTTTGATTTTAGCACTTGATGCTTGGAACTGCCCTTTCACAGGGGCCTGTCCTACTTGCTGGCTACTCTGACCTGAGGTTTGCTAGTCATCCCTGCCGTGCCCAGGACAGGTCTCTTCAGTTGCTGGCACCTGGACCCCTGGGACCTGCAGCTCCCTGTGGGGTTCGCCCCATTAGTTGGCACTCAGATGCAGCCCCATGTGGAGCTGCCTGATCGCCCTGGTGGCTCAGGATGGGAACTCATTCTGCTTGTGAGTGACTTGTTATGTAGAGAGAGACTTTGAGCCACCGGGGCCAGCAGGGCTTAAGTCTTTGCATGGAATGCCCTGAGAAAGGAAGCATCTCCTTCCTCTTTTGAATCAATGTCTGATTCAGTTCCGGTTGCTGAGCCAACAGATAAGTGCCTGCCTGCTGGTAATCAAACCTACCATTATGGAGCTCACCTTACTGCAGTCACTCCAAACATGGGGGTGGAATTCGGGGGTGCTCTGTGAAATAGGTGATTGCAGAGCGCTGGCACCAAACTTGATGATAGGAAGCTTCCCAGCTGCTCCTCTGCGTCCCTGCTTGCCCCTGGCCCCTAGTGAGTGTCCCTTCCCTGGTACAGAGGAGCTGAAGCAGCTGGTTTTCTCCAGGGAGAACAGGTACATCAGGAATAGAGGAATGGCAGCCACTCAGTAGGTGCAAAACCACTGGTAAGCCCAGCACTGAGCCTCTGTCACAGGAGCTGTGGGTGATACCTACACAACATTTGTGGGTTTCCACACCTATTAAAATCTTTGCATTTGGACAAAGTTGCTTGTGTGGTTCTCATTAGCAAGACAACAGAAGCAAGCAAGCCATGCACCAAGGCACCTGGGGCACCTCTTGCTTGTAACTTCCAGAGCTTCCTGAGAAAACTGTGTGTAACCAAGGGTTAATTTGGTGGGAACAAATGCAGTTACTTTAGATGGAACTCTTCCATTCAAATCCCATTTGAAAAGTCTCTCCTGGTCTGAGCACATCAGGAACTCTTCTTGTGCTGCAAGCTGAATTTTCATTGTTTTGGAGAGCATTTCTGTGTTTAAGAAGACTTAGGTACTATTTCCTGATGCGCCTTCTCCATCTTGATGCCATCTCTTTTGAAATGCTTACTTCTGATCTTTGCACACAAACGTGGATTTTATTCTGAGAGGAAAAGCTTCTCCTCTGTTTGAGCATGTGCAGATGAAGGTCTACTGTCTGCATGCAGGGTGAGTAGAGGCTGTATGCTTCCCAGGCAGGGATGATACCCCAGGCCCCAACTCCATCCATCCCACTTTGTCTCTTCCCATCAACTCCCAGGTAACTTCCAGCTCTAGCTTGACAGCCAAGTGTCTGAAATTGCCCTTAGCAGTTTAACTCAGTGTGCTGGCCTCAGGGTCGACCCAGATAACAGGCTTAGGTGAATGAGGTTGAGGGACACAATGTTCTCCTCTCGGGGATGCAGTGATGGAGTGAATCCCACAGGAGAATAAATTCAGGTAATTCCCTGGAAAATCTGCAGTCACCTTCCTACAGACAGCAAAAAATTTAAAATGCCTTTCAGCATTCGTCTTTCATCTACAGCTGTTTGTGCCTTTGCCAGCAGGACCAATGAGCAATGGCAGATGCATCTCTGTTTGGTAAGTTCTTGCTTGGTGACTCCGTCACAGAAAATTCTTTTTCTGTGTTTTTTTGGTTTGTTTGTTTGTTTGTTTTGTTTGTTTGTTTGTTTGTTTGTTTTCCCCCAGGAGAAGAGTTTGGGTAAGAAAGCCCTAGCAGTAACTAGAGCTTTGCTAAAGACCACAGCTATCAATCTGATCCAAGCAGAGAAAAATCAAGCTTGGTTCCTTAAGTGTGAAGGTGAGGCAGAGAAGGTGTTTACTGATGAGCTGGAGCAGATGGAGACTGTATGGCTGGTTGCAGAAGTATGGTTACCTGCGCAAGCATGGTAGCTGCAGAACTTCACTAACACTAATGAAGAATGGGATGCAGAGGGCTTCTGCTGGAATTGTTTCCTGGAAAACTCATACCTATTCATGACCCCAGAGCCTGAACTAGAAACAGCAATCCTTGGTGACCAGCCAGGGGAGGAGTGCCTGCTGTGCATGAGTGACACTGGTCTTGACACAGGCACCACACGATGATGCCACACAGGACAACTATCAGGAGCCCCAGAGAGCTCCATCTCCTGCCAAGGCCCTTTACAACCCACCAGACTGCTCAAAATGGAAGGGAAGGGGAAGCTCCTGTTTCGTTAATAGGGGCTCAGTGGGACTAAAGGACAAGCCTTAGGCAGCAGCTGCCTTCCCCTTCTCCTGAGCCTGAGGTTTCCTCTGCTGCGTTTGCTCCTGAGCTGAGTCTGGCAGCGTCAATGCACCCCAGGTTACCACTGCAGGCCCCACTATTGCCTGGATGAGGGAAGTGCATTTATTTGCTCTGGGTTAGAAAGATGTCTCTAGTAAAGAAGCAACATCCCTTCCCTCACAGAGAGCCCCTGACCTGTCCCACATCCCAGAGGAGGACTCAGTCACTGAGAGCAATGCACCAGCACCAAAGCCATCCCTGCAGCCATCCACAGGCTGTGCCAGGTGCTTCCCACACCACCTTTGCACTGCCCTTCTCCCTTGCCATTCCTGCTGTGGGAGCCAGTCTGGCCACATGGGGCAGTGGGAGGCAGAAGGAACTCTGTGTTTGGCACTGTTTTAAATCTGGCCACTTGTGTCTTTTCTCTGAACATTTTAATGAGAAAGCTTTCCCAGAGGGAGATGATTTTAACGCAGAGGAAGAGCAAAATGCACATAGTTAAAACAACATGAGTTTCTCCCCTGAGCCTTGACTCCATCTTGAACTGCTCCCCTTGTGCACAGGACCCAGTTCAGTGGGGCCATGGAGCAGTGGAATTCTGCTGGATGAGAGCCCAGACAGGAGCTGGAGCTTTAATCCTTGGAATCCAGGCAGTTTGAGGATCAGGGTGAGCCTGGGTCAATTTCTTTCCTCACATTCAGCATCTGGTGGGGAGATGGCTCAAGAGAACTGTTGGTGCATGGAATGGGAAGGAACGACAAGGGCAGAAGCAGTGTTTAGCAGTTTCTGGCTTGCCTTTCCAGCATCCCCTCTCACCCAGTGGGAAAGAGTGGCCTGAAGTTGGTGACAGAGCTGAGCTGGCAAATGGAGTTTGGCCGCTAAGAAATATGAAGGGGCTTGGAGGTACCAGAAGGGACTGCCACGGAAGCTGGGTCCATCTCATGCCTATTAATCTCCTTGTGCATCTGGGACACTTCAGTGGGAGCTGCCCCAAATCCAGGCACAATGTCGGCAACATGCACCACACGTACGTTATTGTGGTGCTTTTTTCTCAAGAGACAGCTGAAAACCTTCTTGAAGCCCTTGCGGAAGTGCTTGGAGACTAGGGCATAGACGATGGGGTTGAGGCAGGAGTTGGCATAGGCCATGCAGTGGGAGAGCAGGCGGAAGGCGTAGGTGGCCTGGTTGAAGGGGAAGTCTCCATAGAGGTATCGGAGGATGACTACGTGGTAGGGCAGCCAGCACAGGCAGAAAAGGATGGTTACAACGATGACCATCTTGGTTACCTTCCACTTGGCCTTCCTGGACTCTGATATGTCCTCCAGAGGGTCCACTGCTGTCCACAGGTACTTGATGGTTCTGGTGTAGGAGAGGCTGATGACGAGCACTGGGATGATGTAGCCGAAGGCAAACGTGCTGGTGTCCATGACCTTGCGTCTCCACTCCTCCCACCCAGGCATGCAAATGTAGCTGGACTCCCACTCAATCAGGACGTAGTAGCTTAGGTAGGGCCCAGCAAAGACCACAGAGAGGCCCCAGATCACAGCCATGGCTGCCACTGCACTGTGGGGGGTCCGCAGCTCCCGGGAGCGCAGTGGATAACGGATAGCCAGGTATCTGGGCAGGAGAGAAAAGCAACCAGCACTGAGGTTTCAGCCAAGCTCTGCCTGGTCACATAAATTCCTGAGACAAGAGAGTGACCCTATATATGTTATCTTACACCCTCTTTGACATACAGTCCTGGGTAAAGCAGCTTTTCTCTTTCTAGCAAGGATGCATCTCTTTCTGGCCACAGCTGGCTCCCTGCTCCAGGTATGGTAGGGTGGGTTATGTCCCTGAGCTTGGGCACAGAGATGTTTCTGTGGAGACGAGGCAGATATCCACTGCTCAGCAGAATCTATCCAGCAGAAGGAGGTCTGAACTGAAGATTTAAGACCCGGGGTAACTTTACTGGGTGATGGGCTGAAGTTTCCTTCTGCCTGCAGGGCTGTGGACCTCTCATTGCAGAGGACCGTCTGGCCCTGTCTCTTCTTGGAACCTTGGAAGCAAGCTCAGGGAGCAAGGTGGGCTGGGATGTGTTCCCTAGTGCAGTCAGGGCTGGAGCTTATCCCAGTGGGGACCTCTTCTTCAACCTGGCCCAGAAGTGTGGGCCTAGTCAGAAGGGTAGCTGACACAGTTGCCTTACAGAGCCCTTAGGAACAATGTAGGTGACACCAGTCAGGGACCAGCATGTCCTAGGTGACCTCCAAGAAGGAACTGGGCTTGTGGTGCGGGTGCCTTTCTGGGCAGAATGCAGAAGGGCTGGGGGCAGGGCGGGGACAGGAATTGCTTGGTGACAAGTTTTTTTACTGAGTTGGCAGTCCCTGAGAAATGAGAGGTGTTTACTGCAGGACTGGGGTCTCTCCTGTGGCTCCTGCTGTGGTGCCCTGTTGACCTTGCTACTGCACAGGATGCTTTTCGGAAATGGTGGCTCAGGGACAGCTGTAACCCTGTAAGTAGCATCTCTAATGCAGAGCTGGTGACTCTCTGTGGGAGTCTGGGGCACAGTGGGGAGCCGAGCTTGGGTCTCAAGTGCTCTAACCGTGGGGAGATCTTTCCTGCAGAAAGATCTGCACTTGAGAGATCTGGAAATGCTTCTTGCAAGTCATTAGGGCAAAGGAGACACAACTGGTCCCCGAACTACCTCTGGCATGCATTGATACCACTGGGGCTTGAATTGTCTGCCTAGAGGCGGTGGGCTATGCTCTTCCCATGCCCTCTGCCCACTCGGACTGCTTTCCTTCCCCAGCCCAAGGGCACCTGTAGATTATTACCTGTCCACAGAGACAGCAGCCAGAGTAAAGCTGCTAGCATACATGGTGAGGTAGATGAAGAAATGGACAGCCTTGCAGATGAAGGAGCCAAAGATCCATCCCTCAAGGGAGTAGATGGTGGCCTGGAAGGGCACGCAGAAGACGATGAAGAAGAAGTCGGCCAGGCTGAGGTTGAGGATGAAGAGGTTGGTAGTGTTGTGGCCCCTCTGCCCATTGCGCAGCAGCACAGCCAACACCAGGCTGTTGCCCACTGTGCCCAGGAGGAAGATGAGGGAGAAGACCACAGGGACAATAACCCTGGCAGGGCTGAACTGGTAATTGTCAGAGGAGTTCCAGTACCCAGCCAAGTTCACGAAGTCCTCGTGCTCTGTCATTCTGTGTTGTGAGACGCAGGAGCCTGGCATAAGACAGGGAAAGATGTGAGAGACTGGAGAAACATTGCCTAGCCTGTAAGTTTGGCTGGTGGGCCCACTGGATCACTGGAGACACAGAGCCCTGTTCCCAGCTTTGTGACCCACATCCTTTATTGCAGATTCCTCTGGACACTGCTGCCTGAAGGACAGGTAGGCTTGGCTGGGGGCAAGAGGTGTCCTGCTTCCCTGTTCTGTCCTTGAAATGAAGCCACAGCCCATATTCGGATGCTGCCTTGGACTGATGCTGCTGGCGGTGAGGTTTAGGGGAGAGAAGAGGATGGCACCTGTCCCCAGCTTTCTCCTCTGTGGGAGAATGGAGCCAGGATTTCTGCCTCCCAGCTGGTCCAGCTGACGGCAGGAGGGGTGTGATGTTCTTTCCACCAGTGGGGCTCCAGCTCCAAACCCGTGGTCTGGACAAGCCAAGATGTTGCTCCCCCACTACTGACATGCAGATTTTTATCCCTCTCCTGCTCTCAGCTCTTTTGGTACCTGCTCTTAGAATAAACTTCACATACTAGGCATGGAGCTGGAAATGCTTTTTGCAGTGACAGCTACTTCGCAGCTCCTATGTTGTGCCCAGGTGGGGACTTTCTGAAGACAGCTCTAATGGGACCCCTCCTTCTTTGGTTTGAGTGACCCAGATACATATTTCCCTTTCTGTGTTTCACAGGGCAGCTCTCCCAAGTGCTTGGGCTTTTCATATCATTCCCCTGCCCCCAAAATAAGCATTTGGGCTGCAAGCAGAAGGCAAAGTTGTGTCTGGAAGACCCAGATTTTCTGTCACAGGTATAGAAATCTGTCTGCACATTTCTGAGTTTTGAAGCTGAGCAAATATTCCATACACAGCTTCTCTTGAATAAAACATGGCCTGGGTTCTCCCCCATGTGCAGTGTTTGTAGGGATGTGCTCTGGTTAGCAGAGTATGGCCCAAGGCCACCATGAGTGTGGAGATTGCAGAGACTGTGCAAGAACCAAGCCTGTAGCTTGTGCGCTTTTTCAGGCTCGGGAACTAGTGAATGCTCCCCAGGGAACACCAGCAGTGCCAGTGCCTGAAGCAGGAACACTGTAAGGAGGCCATTCCCACAGGATGATGTCCATGATGTCCATGAATGCACAAGCCAAAGCATCATAAAGCCTCAGAGGTGTTTTACTGCTGTCTGGGGGCTGGTTCTACTCCCTGGGACCCAAGAGGTCACTACCCCTCATTTGTGACCATTGGATTGCTCTGATTGCCCCGACCCATCCTGAAACAGAGGGGGTTTCACAGGGATGACCTCAAGTTATGCTGAATGCGAATTTGCCTTGTGGCAGATGCAGCACAAAAATTTTATGTCTGGCTTAGACTCTACTGTTTTATAGTAATCTAGAGTTCCATGAATGCTGCCTATGTGGCAGAGGGATGAGCTTTCCTCTGGAAAGCTGGGATGGCCAGCACTGAAGTGCATACTACTTATTTTTCTAGATCTTCCTCAGGGTATGGACAAAACAAATTCCAATGGCAGTGTCAGGTACTCACCTAAGAGAAGAGTACCCCTCACAGTATGGATGTGTGGGAAGCAGGAGAGCTTACACAGGGCCTGGAAGGACCAGGAAAGATAGATGTATGGGAGCCTGCCAGAGGGTCTGGTGCAAGACACTGGTTCAGGACCTTGGTCTCCTATACTGCTTAACTTCTCTGGGACCAGGGAGCTTCCCTGTGTGCAGGGAAGAGCAATTCAGAGTGCCACTGAATTGCTCATTCTTACATCTAGTTGATTGCACTGGCTTAGGCTGTGCTTGGGATGATGTGCCATGCAAGGCTGTGGCACTGAGATCCTTTTTCCATGAGGCTGTGAAAGGTATTAGCAAAGCTGGAGAAGAGCTGACAGCTAGAAACATGCATTGTCTTATTATCTACCCAGACAGTGTCTGTGTTGCCTGGTAGTGTCTCTGGCTGCTTCACTCTGCATTCCCCTACATCCTTCTCATTCCCAAGCTCACCCTCTTTCTTTGCTCTGTCTCTTGCAAGGCAGATGAACTGCTAGTCAGCCCTTCTCAAAGACTGCTCTAAAGAGAACAAAATGACAGGGAAATACCGGCACCCTCACTTGCAAATTAAGGAAGGCAACAACTGCAAGGAAGACACCCCTCCCTGGCGCAACCTGCAGTGCCATCACTTTGAAGTAATAGCACATCACATAGCCTGGTTGCAGTCCAAATTTGATACTCCTTGATGTTTAAGTGAGAAGTTCATCCTTTACTTGGAAAAACTGTTTATGT
This sequence comes from Manacus vitellinus, assembly GCF_001715985.3. Lineage (NCBI taxonomy): Eukaryota > Metazoa > Chordata > Aves > Passeriformes > Pipridae > Manacus > Manacus vitellinus. Next base: position 19,669,341 of record NW_021938949.1, read on the forward strand.
CTGTCAGGGAGCCATTTCTGTTGTCATTCACCCCTCAGTTCTAAGCTTATTTCTTGAGCCTGTAGGAATGGGAGTTCAGGAAGATTTGTGAATTCTTTTGGGGGACAATCAGTGGCCAGGAGCAAAGTGCCAGCTGGGATGTGGTGGCAGGATGGTAGTTGTACCATCGCCACAGCATTGAGGTTCTCCCTGGTTGCTTGTGGCTCATGACCCAGAGGGTAAGGGTCATAAAGGCAAAACAGTGCTTCAGTCCCCTTTTACGGATAGGACTTGAGACACAGTGAGCATGAAGAGATGGCTTTGCAGCCAGCTGGATCAGGGAACAAATCTCTGCCGGGTTAGCTCTGATTCACCCCTCTGTGCACAGTCCTGCCTGCAGACGGGACAGTGATAGAACAGACATGGAGTGAGAGCAAGGTCTCTGAAGTGACATACATGAACTGTGACACTGGTGCTGGGACACTGAGATGCTTAGAGAGTCATTCAGAGCATTTCTGGCAGAGTGGGATGTCTCCAGATTTAGGATCTTCTTGGGAAACTGCCACTCATCCCCATGGCTCTGTTGTCCCTTGGAAGCATTTTGCAACCTTCTCATACCTTTTTGTGAACAGGTGTATGTCAATGAGTTTCACTTGGTAATGAATAGCCTTGAGGAGCAACGAGAGGGAAAACTGCTTTGAGAGGAAGGATGATGCAGAGCATGGGCAGCCGGGTTGCTCTCCCACATCTGCTGCTCAGGGCTAGCAGGGGCAAAGGCGATATGATGGAGAAAGTAATATTCCCAGGGATGAGAACCCAATCAGTGGCAAAGTTGGGACTCAAGAAACCTGATTTTTCTAACGAGGATTTGGTAGGGAATTGTTTGGGAGAATGGTTCCCAATACCAGCTGGTGGGGTTAACAAAAAGTCCAACACAGAGCCCTGATGAAGGCAGGCAGCATGTCATGCCAGGGAAGCTGTGAGCCAGCACAGCCAACTCCTGCGGCCAGGGAAGGTCAAGAAAGGCAGGAGGAGGCAGTGTAAGGGGACAGATAGCAGTGTCGGGAGGGACAACAGAGACCCTGTTGATATGGACAGATAGGAGCAAGGAAAAGGACGGGGAGCAGGCAGCCTGCACTCTGCTGCAGTGGGAACTCCCCGGGCTGGCTCTGCTGTTGTCCTGGCTGAGGGTGCCTCCGCTCCCCCTTCGTGCAGCACAGCTGCCTCATTCACTCTTCAGGGCCACAGGGCAGAGCTGCTCCGGGAGCCCACACTGCCCGCCAGCACCTTCCAGGCAGACCACCCGGGCAGGGGCGGGCGGCCCGAGCACTGTTTTGTCCCGCGGCGGGCACGGATGTTTGTGCCCCGGGGGCTGCCCCGGCCCCGGAGTCGGCTCCCCGCGCCGCCCATCCCGTTCCCGTCCGCCCCGCCCGCCAGGATAGCCTTGTGCGGGGTCCCCGCTTCAGCCTTGTGCGGGGTCCCCAGCGCCCCGCTCCGCATCCCGAGGACCCGCGCTCCCCCGCGCCGGCGGGACCCCACCTGGGCCGAGGGCGAGCTCTCCTGTGCTGCCGGTCCCCTCTACCCCTGCTGGCCAGTGCCGCTGGCCGGTGCCGGGGCCAGTGCGTCAGGGCAGAGCCTCGGTGCCAGCGGCGGCTCCGCCCTGGCCCCCGCGCCCCCGCTTCCGCACTCGCTTTCACACTCACACGCACACGCACTCCAACACCTGCACCCCGCAACACCCGCCTCCCGCACTCAGATCGCACCCAGTATACGCCAGTGCCCCCGAGCTCACACTCAGAGCATCCACCGGCACGCACAACCTCTGCAACACCGACACCGAGCACAGCCTGGCGCGCACACACTCCTCCACACCTGCACATCCGCACGCACATCCCTCAGCACCAGCCACCGCTTCCCTGTCCCTGGCACTCGGGAATGCTCTAGAGGTTCCTGGGGACCTGAGGGGCAGCTGGAGTCCCACAGCAGCCGGGGCGGCTAAGACCACTGTGAACAGACTGGGTATCTCTAAGGGAACCCAGGGAGGCACCAGCTCCTCGGCGACACATGCAAACACGTATTTCAGACCCCCAGCAGCCACAGAGTCATGGCAGGGGTGCCCTCAGCCCCTCTCCTGAGGGGCATCCTCATGGCTATTCTCCTTCCCTCCCTGCCACTTTGACCACTGTGTTGTGCTGTGTGCTGCTTCAGCATCCAGAGTAATGGTGTCACTGGGGAAGGGGGTGCAGGGCCTGTGTAGCACGAGGTATGGCAGGAGCCCCCTGGCCCCAGACAGGTAGGATGGAGGACTGTATTCAGTCAGCAGCGAGCCAGAGACGGAGCAGTAGGCTGAGTGCCTGTACCACCAGAGGTGGTGGAAGTGTAGCTGACTAGCTCTCACAGACAGAGCCCATACCAACCCTGCCTCAGCTGGCAGGGTCTCAGCAGCAAGAGGGCTCCATGAAGCACCTGGCTGAGGTCAGGGCTGTGCACTGTGTAGAGTGGATGCAGAAGCACATTGAGGTCCCATACAGAGAACCCCATAATGGAGTCATCACTGGTGATCCAGAACCCAATATGTTTCCCCACTCTCTTTTGGACCACAGGAGAGGGATATGCTGGTGAGAAGATGCAGTGTCACCTTCTGACTGTCCCCTTGGGTTCCCTGCACCCCAGGGTCAGCATCTGGGCTCCGGGGATGGGCTGGATGCCTTGTTCCAGCTGGACTGGCGGGTCCAGGCTGCTGGAGAGCTGCTGACCAGCTGTGAACTTTGCAGATGGCAAACCCACTCCCTGGGGTGGGTTTTCCCGGTGCTGTTCCCCAGGACACTGCCTGCTTTCTGCCTGCCTGCAGCAGGCACTGTGGTGCTCCGTGGCTCACATCACCACCCTGTGTCCGTCTGTGGGTGTTACCAGTGCAGAGCTATGCCTACCTGGCATGGTGGCTGGGACAGACTCTGGCCTTGGTCAGCAAGGGGCTGACCTGATGAAGCCTGAGATCTCTGCAGGACTTGGCCTCCCTGAGCTGGCAGAGCTAAAGCTCTGGATGAAACATCTTCTGTTTCCAGCTCTGTGCTGCTGCTCAGGGCTCCGGGGTGGGGACTTGTCGCATGTGTTGGCTACCATAGTCCCTCAAGGCCAGGCCCAGCCTCATCTCCTGGGCACTGCTGCTGCACCCGCCTTGAGCCTTCCTCTTGCCTCTCCTCCCTTCTGTTCTCTTGCTGCCTGGACACTTGGCCCCTGCAGGGAAGCACCTTCCACTGGAGCAGGGTGGCAGCGAGGGCAGGGTGCCAATTCCCTGGCATAGTGGGTAAGAGGATGGTGATCCCCAGGACATAGTGTGGAGTTCCTGGAATTGGGGGCTCCAGAGTAGCCCCCAGGCTTGGCCCAGTTCCTTGCTCCTCTCCTTCTACATCCCTCTATCCTGCTAGTCTTCCATATGTGTCTTTCTCCATCTCAGTCTCCCTATCCCTCTCTTTCCTGCTCCTTATCCCTCTTTTTCTCTCTCTGTTTCTGTTTGGCTCCCCATTACCATCTTCAGCAGACCAGATCACCAACATATAAACAGGTTCTATAATGGGTATACAAAAGTGTACTATTGTGAACACTTTTGTATAAGGTACAAAAGATACATTGTATAATTGTGTGTTCGTCACACTATGTATCTATAAAGCCTCTGCATGTCAAGAGTTGTAAGGCACCAAGGTGTTCTCATAGATGGATGACAGTCAAGCGATTGGAGCTACAGGAGAGAAAGAGGGAGAGAGAAGCATCTGAATAGTAAGATTCTCTGGTGGCACTAAAAGCAGCAGTCCTTGGGCCATGTCCTCATCTTCTACATCCCACTCCCTCCCTCTGCATCCCCTAGGTCTCTAGATCCCTGCCCTCCTCCCTGTCTGTCTCTGCCTCTTCTATTCATAGAATCACAGAATGTTAAGGATTTGGAACGGACCTTAAAGATCATCTAGTCCCAACTCCCTCTGCCATGGTCAGGGACACCTTCCACTAGACCAGGTTGCTTAAGGCTTTATCCAGCCTGGCCTTGAATACTGCCAGGGATGGGCCAACCACAGCTTCTCTGGCCAACCTGTTCCAGTGTCTCACCACACTCACAGTGAAGAATTTCTTCCTAATTTCTTCCTAATATCTAACCTAAATTTCCTCTCTTTCAATTTGTACCCATTACTCCTTGTCCTATCACTATAGTTGCTGATGAAGAGTCCCTCTCATGCTTCCCTTTAGATACCGGAAGATACAGATACTATTGTGCTGTTCTTTGTCCTTCCATCTCTCTCTTTGCCTATGCATCCCTCTGTCTGGCTTCCTGTCTCTCTGTCAGGCTTCCCATTCCTCTTTTTTCCTCCCTGTAATTTTTTCAGCTTCCTTGTACCACTGTTGTTCTCTCTATTTTGCAACCCACTCTATTCCCTCTCTTTCTCTATACCTCAGTCCTGGTCACTGTTGCTCTCTGTCCTTCTCTCCATCTCGAGTTTTGCTTGCTCCATCTCTCTGCCTTGCTCCCCATCGCTGCTTTTTTATTTCTTCATCCCTCTGATTTGTTTCCTTCCCCTCCTTTTTTCTCTCCATCCCTCTGTTCCACTTGTCCCTCTATTTCTGTCTTTATGCTTCTATGCTGTTCCCTGTCCTTCCTTTAATTCTCAGTTGTTCTCCCTGTTTCTCTATTTCTCTCTCTATCCCAGTGTCCTGCTCATCACTGTCTTTCTCTGTATCCCTTTTTCTGGCATTCTGTCCCTCAATTTTTTCATTTATCTCTCTGCTCTTCTTTTTTCTTCTCTCTCCCCCCCATCCTGTTGCCTGTTACTGTTTTTTCTTTCTCCAGCTCTCTGTCCTGATACTGTCACTCTGTTCACCTTCCTGTCCATAGTTTTTTGTCTATCTCTCTGTCCAACAACTTGTCCTATCATTTCTTGCTATATACCTCTGCCCACTGGCTTTCATTGCTCTGTCCTTTGTCTTGAATCAGCATTCCTTTTTTCCAGTGTCTTGTCCTGAACCTTGTTTTATCTATTTTTCTGTATGTACATCCCATTTCCCTGTTCTTTTTTCTACCCCTCTGTCCTTCTGCCTGTCCCTGTCTTTCTTGCTCTATTCCACTATCCTGTCCCCCATCAGTATTTTTCCTTCATCTCTGTTGTACTCCTTGTCCCTCTCTTTTTCTCTCAGTCCTGCTCCCTATCTATTTTTGGTTTGTCCATCTGTCCTGAAGCCCAACACTATTTTTTGCTTCTTCATCTCTGTCCTTCTGCCCATCACAGTTCTGCCTTTCTCCATTTCTGTCTTGATCTGTCCCTTATTTTTCTCTGTCCTTCTGCCCTTCTTTCTTCATCTGTCCTGCTCTATTGCCCTCTTTTCCTTTCTGTTCTTTGTTATTTTCCCTCTCCTATTTTGTTACCTAGTCCTTTGTCCTGCTCTCTGTCCCTTTTTTGTCGCTGTTCTTCCTGTGCCTTTTCTTTCTGCCTCTCCTTGCTGCTCCCTGTTTCATTCTTTCTCTATGTCCATTATTATCCTTGCCTTTCTCTCCTTCTGTCCTGCTTCCCATTTCTATTTTGTAATGCTCCATTTGACCTCTGACCAACACCAATTTTTTCTCGATCTCTGTCCTATTTCCTGTTCCTGTCTCTTATCCCAGTGTACTGCTGCATATCCCTCTGTCCTGCTCCCTGTCTCTATTCTCTATTGCTTCTTTCTCCATTAGTGTCCTGCTCCCTGTTCATTTTTTCTCTTTCACTGTCCTATTCCCTGTGCCTTTACCATCTTCTTCCATCTCTGTGCTGCAGCCAATTGCTGTTTTTTATTTCTCCATCCCTTTGTCATCTGCATCTGTATTGGGTTTGTGTGGCCAGGTTTTGGTAGTAGGGGGCTACAGGAGTGGCTTCCCTGAGAAACTTCTCCCATGTCCGACAGAGCCAATGCCAGATGTCTCCAAGACAAACTCATCTCTGAAGCTGCCAAGACCAAATCCAATAAGATGATAGTGGTTTTACATGCTTTTTACATTTTTTTTTTCACCTAACCCCAGTGTTTTATGTGAAGATGACAGGCTGGCCAGGAGAGATAAAGGCCAGAAGCAGCTTTTTGTCCTGGCATGTGACATTACTTGGGCACGGACCTTACGGAGGATGGAATAATGGAATCGTTTATTACAGTTCTTTCACGGTTTATATACCCATTACATCAGCAGTAAATTCCTGTTAGTAACTTTTCTCTATATCTACTTTTTAGTTAAGCATTCACTGTCCATGAGAAAAATACTCCCCAGCAATTTCCCACACACAAGGATACATCTCACCACTTCTGCTTTTATCTTGCCAAGTTCCCCTTAAGTTTCTTCCAGGGTCATATAATCTCGGTTCCCTACACTGGCACATTTTCTGTGAGAGCAATACCCCAATGTTTACAATTATCAAGTTGGTATCCAAATTTCAGAGGTGGGCTTCTGAAAGAGGATGATGGTGCTCTTCCTTAGGAATGAAAGATCCTAGTGTTGGTCCTGCAATGACAGGGTGCCCAAGGGATGTAAGGGACAGCAACAACTTTCATACGTCACAGGTGTGGTAGAGCCTTTCATAGCAAGGGTCATTTGTATACACCAATTTCTTGGCATCATTGCACTTTGGAGGAAACAGACACAGTGGGCTCTGTCACAAATAAACACAGGATGTAGGATAGCATGGTCCATACCCTGTTATGGGCCCATATCTCCACTACAGAGACAATGGTTGAGAGCCTCAAGGCACTGACTACAGAAGTAAAAGATGAACAGAAGAAACTTAGAGAGCATACGGATAAAAATTCCTCCCAGAACAAAGGTGCCACACCAGAAAACTCTTGCTGCTCATTGAGTGCTCAGGCTGGTCCACCAAACGCACCAGAAAGACAAAGCTTCAAGACTTTCTTTCCTGGGGATAAGGGCTGTTGTTTGCTTTTTCAGATCTGCGCTGTAACTGCCATCCCAGCTGCCCAAATTGCATACCGACAAAGATTCCTCTAAGAGAAAAAGTGCCACACCAGAAAGCTCTTGCTGACCACGGAGTGCTCAGGCTGGCCCACCAACTGCAGCAGAAAGCCAAAGCTTCCAGGCTTTCTTTCCTGGCGATAAGGGCTGTTGTTTGATTTTCTCAGCCCTGCACTGCAACTGGGAGGGCGACTTCAAAAATTACAAACGGACAAAAATTCCTCCCAGACCAAAGGTGCCAGCACATAAAGTTCTTGCTGCCCATGGACTACCCAGGCTAGGTCACCAACTGCACCAGAAGGCCAAAGCTTCTAGGATTTCTTTCCTGGGGATAAGGGCTGTTGTTTGATTCTACTGCCCTTCCTCTGCTTTGCCAACCCGATTCCCAAAATTGCATATGGACAAAGAAAGCTCTTGGTGGCCTTGGAGTTCCCAGCCTGGCCCAGAAACTGAACCACAAAGCCAAAGCTCCGAGTATTTCTTTCCCTGGTAATGGTTGTTGTTTGCTTTTTTCTGTTGTGTCTGACAACTGCCAGCCCGTCTCTCCCAGAACTGCATACAAAGATTACTCCCACACCGAAGGTGCCAGCACAGAAAGCTCTTGCTGCCCATGGAGTCCCCAGGCCGACACTCTAACTGCACCACCAAGACAAAGCTTCCAGGCTTTCTTTCCTGGCATTAAGGGCTGTTGTTTCCTGTTTTCAGCCCTGCCTCCACATGACAGCCCGACTCCCAAAATTGCAAACGGACGAAGATTCCTCCCAGAACAAAGGTGCCAGCACAGAAAGCTCTTGCTGCCCATGGAGTGAGCAATGTGGACCACCAACTGCCACAGAAAGCTAAAGCTTGCAGGCTTTCTTTCCTGGGGATAAGGGCTGTTGTTTCCTGTTTTCAGCCCTTCCTCCCATCTATCAACCCTACTCCAAAAATTGCATACAAAGACTCCTCCCAGACCAAAGGAGCCAGCACAGAAAGCTCTTGCTGCTCATGGAGTGCTCAGGCTGGCCCACCAACTGCACCAGAAAGCCAGAGCTTCTAGGATTTCTTTCCTGGAGATAAGGGCTGTTGTTTGATTCTTCTGCCCTTCCTCTGCTTTGCCAACCCGATTCCCAAAATTGCATATGGACAAAGATTCCTCCCAGACAAAAGGTGCCAGGACAGACAACTCTTGCTGCCCATGGAGTGTCCTGGCTGGCCAACCAACTACAACTTACAGGCAAAGCTTTTAGCCTTTCTTTCCTAGGGATAAGGGCTGTTGTTTAATTTTTTCAGCCCTACCCAGGAACTTCCATTCATCCCCCACAAAACTGCATAGGGACAAAGATTCCTCCCAGATAAAAGGTGCCACGACAGAAAGTTCTTGCTGCCCATGGAGTGCCCCAGCTCGCCTACCAAGTGCACCAGTAAGCCAAAGCTTCCAGGTTTTCTTTCCTGGGGATAAGGGCTACTATTTGCTTTTTTCAGCCCTGCGCTAAAACTGCCAACCCAACTCCCAAAATTGCATACGGATGAGGATCCCTCCCAAACCAAAGGTGCCACACCAGAAAGCTCTTGCTGTGCACGTAGTTCTGAGAGTGGTGCACCAACAGCAGCTGAGACTTGGAGGGTGAGGGCTTTCTTTCCTGGCTGGAAGGGCAGTTGTTGGTGGGCAGGAGCCCCGTTCCTAAACTGGCTAAATGAGGGCCAAAACTGAATACGGACAAAAGATTCTTCCCAGACCAAAGGTGCCCGCCAAGAAAGCTCTTGCTGTGCACGTGGTTCTGAGAGTGCTGTACCAACGACAGGTGAGAGACTGTGGGTCAGGTCTTTCTTTCCTGACTGAAAGGGCAGTCTTTCACGGGGAGGAGAGCCATGCCGCACTCGGCCATCCGAGGGCCAAAAGTGAATACAGACGAAGATTCCACCAAGAACAAAGGGGTCCGCCCAGATAGTTCTTGCTGTGCACATAGTGCTGAGAGTGCTGCACCAACAGCAGCTGAGAGATAGAGGGTGAGGGCTTTTTTTCCTGGCTGGAAGTGCAGTCGTTCGTGGGCAGGAGCCCCATTCCTAAATAGGCCGACTGAGGGCCAAAATTGAATACGGACGAAGATTCCTCCCAGACTGAAGGGGCCCACCCAGAAAGCTCTTGCTGTGCACGTAATACAGAGAGTGCTATACCAACGGCAGCTGAGAGACTGAGTGTCAGATCTTTTTTTCCTGTCTGGAAGGGCATTCTTTCGTGGGTAGGAGCCCGGTTCCTAACTTGGCCATCTGAGGGCCAAAAGTGAATACAGATGAAGATTCCTCCCAGACGAAAGGGGTCCGCTCTGAAAGCTCTTGCTGTGCATGTGGTGCCGAGAGTGCTACAACAAGGACAGGTGAGAGACTGAGGGTCAGGCCTTTTATTCCTACCTAGATGGCAAAACACTTTCTCCCCTTAGAAAATTAACAGGGTATGATGATCACCTTTTCTAGTTTCATCATTACACAGGACACCAGGAGGGTGACAGCAAAGGATCTGATAACTCCCTGGCACAGTGGGGGTTTTCCTGGAGTCACACAGAGAAATGTGTCAGGGCTCTGAGAGGTGTCCAACCCTGAGCTGGACTGATGCACACACGGGGGTGTTCAGAGACACGAGTCCTTCCCTGGCCCACACACAGGCAGTTCATTGCAGCAGGGGCAGTGTCTCCCTGGGCTCCTGCTACCACTCCCAGAGCCTGGAGCCACCTCAGCCCTGTAATGCTCCCACCCTGCCCACTCCTACACTTCAGATGAACATTGGGGTTTTCTAGTCACTGCCCAGACCAGCCCCTCCCTGGTCCCCCCATCTCCCTGCCCCGCCCCAGCCCAGCAGAGCAACACAGTCGTTTCTGGTCCTGCAGCAAGAAAGGGAGGCAATAGAGGACAGGGACAGTGACTGCATGTCTGGACTGCTCAGGAGATCATCAGCTCAGGCGGCAGCTCCTGCAGCCCCAGGGCCAGACCCGCTTCCCAGTGGCCCAGGCAACTGCTGCCACGTGGGCACAAGCTCTGCTGCCCAGGAGGGTCCTGTAGTGAAGGGCTTTGCAGATGGCCACGTAGCGGTCATAGGACATGATGGTGAGAAGGGCAAGCTCCACTGTGATCAAGAAGAAAAGCAAAAAACACCTGTGCAGCTCATCCTGAGTAGGACATGCCCCTGGTGTTCCAGAGGGAATTGGCCATGGCTTTGGGGAGAGTGGTGCAGATGCAGCCCGGGTGTGTGAGGGAGAGGTGGAGCAGGAAGAAGTCCCTGGGGGTGTGCAGGTGGTGGTGGCAGGCTACGGCGCTGAAGGATGAGGCCGTTGCCCAGGAGGGCAGCCAGGGAGATGCCCAGGAAGAAGCAGAAGTGCAAGAGCTGCAACCAGGAGGAGGAAGTGGGGGATGGAGCTGCTGTTGGACATGAGCTTCCTCCGGGCATCAGGAAATGTCCAAGGAGGAAAAGGCAGAGAAAACTTTGGGACAGGTTTCCTAGATCAAACCCATGAATTCCTCTGAGCATCTACCCTCATCCCAAGTATCTGCAGTCACACATATGTAGATTCTGGACTGTAGAAGACAGGCTTAGCATGACTTTAAGATAAATTCTTCTCAATTTTTTGATTTATTTTTCTACTGCCAGGTCTGAGAGGGGCATCGTGGAACCAAAGGAACCCTGAGACATTTCAGAATCCCACATGTGTTGGGTCTGTCTGAGCTGGAGTTCATTTTCTCACTGCAGGTGTCACAGTGCTGTGCTTTGCATTGGGAGCTACAAAGGGGTTAATCACACCAGTGCTTTGGCAACTGCTGAGCAGGGCTGGCACAGCATCCGCATTGTCAGCTTCCTCCCTTGAATCAGGGGCAAGATCATGGGAGGGGGTACAGACAGGGTAGTTGAGCCAAATGGACCAAAGGTATATTGCAGTATATATGGACAATCCCAACTTCCCCTCAAACCCTCTGAGGCCCCCAGATTGCCACCCAGACCCTCAAAAGCCCACAAGATGCCCCAAACCCCTCCCAGTTACCTCCAGCGCTCCCAGGACCCCTCAAACCCTCTCCTAGTTGCCCCTTCTCCACAAGGACACCCCCAAACTCTCTTCCAGTCCCCTCCCTGTCCTTCTTCCTTCACCCCCAGGCAAAAAAGAGAAGAGAAACAGCCAGTTGGCCCTGGCATATGTGGGTGTGTGCAGGCTGTGGTTGAGTGGTTGAGAAGGGATAGGAGGGGGCTGGTGTTGGTGTTCAGCCGGCAGACTGCAAGAGCAGCAAGAGCTTTCTGTGCTGGCACCTGTGGTGTGGAAAGAATCTTTGTTTGTATGCAATTTAGGGAGTCTGGATGTCAGTTGGAACGTAGGACTGTAAACAAGAAACAACAACCCTTACCCTGAGGCAAGAAAGACTGGAAGTTTTGGCTTTGTGGTGCAAATCGTGGCCCAGCCTGGGCACTCCATGAGCAGTAAGAGCATTCTGTGCTGGAAACTTTAGACTGGGAGGTATCTTTGTTTGTATGCAATTCTAGGTGTAGGGCTGTCCTTTTGAAGGCAGGTTATAAAACAGTAAAAAACGTCCCTTATCCCCAGGAAAGAAAGGCTGCAAGCTTTGGCTTTTTGGTGCAGTTGGTGGCCCAGGCTGGGCACTCCATGGGCAGCAAGAGCTTTCTGTGCTGGCACCTTTGGTGTGGGAGGAATCTTTCTTTGTATGCAATTTAAGAGTCAGGCTGGCATTTGGGAGGTAAAGCTGAAAACAGGAAATAACAGCCCATATTGCCATGAAAGAAAGATTGGAAGCTTTGGCTTTGAGGTGCAGTTGGTGGGTCAGGCTTGGCACTCTATGGGCAGCAAGAGCTTTCTGTGCTGGCACCTTTCATCTGGGAGGAATCTTTGTCCGTATGCAATTTTGGGAGTCAGGCTGTGAGTTGGGAGGTAGGGCTGAAAACAGGAAACAGCAGCCCCCATCACCAGGAAAGAAAGCCTGGAAGCTTTGACTTTGAGGTGCAGTTGGTGGGTTAGCCTGTGGACTAGTAGAGAAGCAAGATCTTCCTGTTCCGGTGCCTTTGTTGTGGGAGGAATCTTTGTATGCAATTTTGGGTGTCAGGCTGGCAGTTGGGAGGCAGGGCTGAAAACAGGAAGCAACAGCCCTTATTACCAGGAAAGAAAGCCTAGAAGCTTTGGCTTTGTGGTGCAATTGGTGGCCCAGGCTGGGCACTCCATGGGCAGTGAGAGCTTTCTGTGTTGCCACCTTTGTTCTGGGAGGAATCTTCGTTTGTATGGAATTTTGGGAGTCGGTCTGGCAGTTGGGAGGCAGGTCTGAAAACAGGAAATAACAGCCCTTCTTGCCACGAAAGAAAGCCTGGAAGCTTTGTGGTGCAGTTGGTGGGCCAGGCTTGGTACTCCATGAAAAACAAGAGCTTTCTGTGCTGGCACCTTTGGTGTGGAAGGAATCTTTGTCCGTATGCAATTTTGGGAGTCAGGCTGACAGTTGGGAGGCAGGGCTGAAAACAGGAAACAACAGCCCTTATCCCCAGGAAAGAAAGCCTGGAAGGTTTGGGTTTTTGGTACAGTTGGTGGGCCAGGCTCAGCACTCTATGGGCAGGAAGACTTTTCTTTGCTGGCACCTCTGGTGTGGGAAGAATCTTTGTATGCAATTTTGGGAGTCGGGCTAGATTTTTGAGGTAAAGCTGAAAACAGGAAACCACAGATCATATCACCACGAAAGGAAGCCTGGAAGCTTTGGCTTTGTGGTGCAGTTGGTGGGTCAGGCTGGAGACTCCATGGGCAGCAAGAGCTTTCTGTGCTGGATCCTTTGGTGTGGAAGGAATCTTTGCCTGTATGCAATTTTGGGAGTCAGGTTGACAGTTGTTAGGCAAGGTTGAAAACAGGAAACAACAGCCCTTATCCCCAGGAAAGATAGCCTGGAAGTTTTGGCTGGTGCAGTTTGTGGGCCAGGCTGGGTATTCCATGGGCAGTACCCTTGAGCTTTCTCTGCTGGCACCTTTGGTCTTGGAGGAATCTTTCTTTGTCGGAGGACAGAAATTGTGTGAAGAATTTCTATTGTATTTCTGAGACCTTTGCCTTGGCCCGGCTGGGTGCAGACAGTAAAAAATACTACGCCACTAATACGGCTGCAGGCCTTGTGCCAAGGTGAAGGTGGAGTTCTTTTGGCAGGAAAACAAGTTTTATGGACACCTGCTGTTATCCGATTAGTACTGTACACCACAGTATGTTTCCCTTATGTATCCAATGTAACCTGGGGAAGAATCACGTCTGTGTTTCACAGGCAGCATATAAGCTGTCTTTCCTCTTATAGAGCAGACATTTTTGCTGATCATATTGATCTATGAGCATTCTGTCTGTCCCTCTCCGCTGTTATCTGGTGCCCTTTTAACAGGGAGTCCTGCTTTGTCTAGTTTTGCAGGGACGTAAGGCGAACGGAAGTAGTTGAGGGAAGCGGTCGATGGAGGTGACACTGTCCCCAGCATTACAGAAAAAGCCATGCGCATGGTACAGAGGAACCTCACCCTGGCTAGGTGAGTAGACCAGGGGAGAGAGCATGGGGCCCCCGCTATCCACAGAGGACAAAGCGGTGGAAACGCTCCTCCACTTTATGATCTACCTAAGAGAGCCTATTTCTGATGAAAAAAACCCTAAGGGGTTAATAGAATGGGTGAGAGCGAAGAATCTACTTCCCACTGCTCAAGCCTCCTTTCAGGTGTCCACAAGGGACACTGTAAAGGAATTGTTTCGGGACGGGATCTCTACAGGATCGGAAGATGCTAGAAAGTGTACTATGATTTGGCATCTGGCAGTTGAGTCACTACAAGAGTTAAGTTCTGAGTGACGGGAACTCATAAATGTTCAAACACCTCTGTCGGGAGATGGCGGGACTACGGCAAGTCCCTGCCCCGATTGGTCCGCTGTAGGGGAGATCCCCGTGCCTGTGATTGCGAAGTTGTGAACACTAGAAACCTTACAAGCAGCGGGATCACCTCCGTTTAGCACCGTGCATGTAGCAGCAGAATGTGTAGAAGCTGCAGGAAAATCAGTAGCCGCGGCGAAGAAAGCTGGAGCCGTGCCGACGGCACCGCCCTCGACTGCGGTTGCGCAGTCAGCAGTGTCGCTCCTCACTGCGCCTGCTTGGGGTCAACCGCCACTGGGTCAGCGGTTGCTACTGCGCATGTGTTGCCTGGAACAACGCTGCTAGGAGCCTCCGCGTCGCTAGACGGCGCTGCATCGCTGGCGCCTGAAGCCACCATGACACCTGGATGAAAGCCAATGTGAATCGCTGCCATGGCAACAGATGCTGTTTTTGGAAAAAAACAAACAAACAAGAAACCCACAAAACCAAAAACACGCGTTTCCAGGAATAGTCCATATGAAAGAAAGTAGCAGCTATTGAGCCTTGAATTAGAAGATGCTATATTAACACAAAGAGCAACCCTAAAAAAGCACCACTTCTCGTTGACAGGAGAGGCAGGCTGGAGAACTGCCTTCCCATATTTTTGTTAACTCTCGTGTTAATTGTGTTGTGTGTCCAATGTCATTGTGAACTCACTGTATTGCTAATGGTACTGTGCTAGTGTGTGTGTGTTGGGGGTTGTGTGTGTGGAGAAGCGACCATACATTTGTTAGTAACTGTTAAAACCCAGAGATGAGAGTCTGGGAGAATCTCCTCCCATTAGAGTGTCTCAGGTGATCATAAAAGCATAAAATTTCCCTTTAGGATTACTCAAACAGCTGCCAGAGTCTGGCGTGCCGGAGCCCCGCGCTGGGGCTGCCGCTGCGCCGAGCTCGGCCGCGGGGGAGGCAGCACCGGCAGCCACGGCAAGAGGCAGCAGAGGGACCTCAGTGACAGAGGCGGCGGCGGGACAGGCGGCAACACCGACAGCTACTTCTGCAGAGCCAGCCAGACTTCTACGGGGATCCCCGGGAGCTGCACGGAGCGGCCCGGGGAACAGCAGCTCGGCGGTGACTGGTTTGCGGGGCAGTTGCCCCGCAGAATCCAGGCATGTCAGTAATTGAGAAGAGAAAGCAGAATCTCTCTCTTTAGTCCTTCTACTCACTTGTAGATAACTTAAAACTAAAAGATTGTGTTTTACTAAAAGTTAGCATGCAAGAAATTTTAAGAGTTTCCCAGAGAATGAATCTTTATATAAAAGCTTTAGTAAATTGCCTTATTTTTAGTTACATCTTACCCCTGTAAAGACCTTCTGCCAAAATATCGTATTCAGCCTTAGCAGGAGGAGAAATAAGGTTCACACAATAGAGATAATTTGTTGCTTAGCAACTGAGTGGGACTTAAACCACCTCCAGCAGTTTCTCAGAACTAGGGAGAGAGTAGAACTTACCTTACAAAAACTACAACTTTGCAAATAAGATAAATGGAAAGCCAGCAGGCTGAGGATTTCCTTAATTCTTAGATAAAACATCTCTCTATCTTCCTGTTATAAACTGAGAAGTGATTGTGACAGTGGAAATCACATCTTTAGAATTGTGTTTAAAAAGGTTTACTCAGCTGATTTTAACATTTGGATGTTTAATTTACATTCCTGTCTGATATTATTTTTTTTTTCCTTTGGTCAAGTTTAGTGAATTCATTATTTTTTTTTCTTCTGTGTGACAGAGTTGCAACTTTGAGCTGCATTTCATGTACTGTTTAAGCAATTGTTAATATTCTATTTAACATAACAGCAAGTACATTTTTTCAGATTTTAATATATATCTTCTGTTGTGGATTCGTACAGTATGTACAGAGCAGTCTGGTCAAATGAAACATATTATACATTTTTAAATGTTTTAAAACTGCTGATATAGCATACAGCCTAATTGCTTTTATTAAAAACACTACTCAGGCACACACTATGCTGTAAAGTTTGACTTATCTCTTTTTACCCTGATGTTATGTCAACAGTTACACTACATGAATTTCAGATTATTTTTAAAATAACCTAACGACATGCAAAATGTGTGTGTTTAATTTATACCGATAAAAGGGCAGATTACTAAATTACACTTTTCAAAAACCATTGATGCGTGAATTAGAACTTTTTATGCCCATTTGATTTATAAAGCAGAAATGTCTGGAGACTACATGATAGTCTGTCAGGAAATCAGTAGAAATTGCAATAAAACTGAGTTACTGGAGTCAGGTTGAATTTCATCAGAATTTTTCTAGTTTGCCTCCCAATATAATGATCTCAAAGCTAGATTTAGTTAGCTTTACATTGGGTAAATTATTTAAAAACTGTGAGTGATTTAGGATTTTAATATAACAGTTCCTTCTGAACTGCATATGTAGCTCAATGCTGAGTATAAAAAAGAATAATCAAACAGTATTTTTTTCACTGTTGTAGACTTAAACGTGCTAAGTATATTGAAAAGTAGATTAACTTTTACGTAATTACCTTTTCCTTCCTTCTTGGAATAGTGGGCAACATTTCTACAGTGCTCTGAAGAGAAAGACCTTTGTAGTTATATTTTTAATTTTGTGGCTATATTTTTAGCTTCCTGCTGAGATAATATTAATTATAATTTTGGAAAAAGAGAGAAAACAACACAAAATCTTTAATTTGATCCCAAGTGCAAGAAATATATGGTCTGTATTGAAAAGACCTGAGATGCACCTGGTGTTGTAATTGGTATGACTAACAATACCTCTAATATGCCTTCAATTAATCCTTATTTGTTTGGTTATATCACAAATCAAAAATATTCATTCTCAATCTATTATTAGTACTTGTCATGAATAAGAGGAGCCAATCTGTGGCTCCAGTGAGCCTAGCCTGAGACTGAGAAGATGATGCAAAATACAGTAAATTAGAGAAACTGTTCTAATTGCTTTTGTCATCTTTATATTAATCAAAACAATAACTACGGCCATGCATTAACCATTCAATGCGGCCATACATCTTAAAGAACAAAATGCATTGGTTTTTTTTCTCTTTCTTATATAGCAGGCCTTTTGCCCTAATAGATCCCTGAATCTCCTATTCCAGAGTTAGGGAAATCTCTGTCACCAACAAGGTGTTTTCACTTATTCTTTTTGTATGTGGTATTATATTGCTAGCAAGCAAGGATCAGAGTTGGAATCACAACTTGCATTTTTCTTCGGCGTAGAAAGTTATAATATGATTACATTTGTATTATGAATTTAGCCAAAATTTGGAAACAAACTCACCTGAACTGTGTGCTGCCAAGTTGTTCTTGCAGCAGTGTTAAAGGTAAAAGCTAAAGCTAAGCCCTGGCTTCAAGAAGTGAAGGACATATGTGATGCCGTGGGCAGAGTGTCTGCAATTGTGCTTGGTTTTGCCTCTTGGGATGGGGTAGACGTGTCACTAGGGGGGAAAGAAGACAATGGAAAACTATAGATCTTGTAAAATCCTGGTTAGGGTTTGGGTTTAGGGTTAGGGTTTGGGGTTAGGGTTAGGGTTAAGTTTAGGGTTAGGGTTAGGGGGTTAGGGTTAGGGGGTTAGGGTTAGGGTTAGGGTTAGGGTTAGGGTTAGGGTTAGGGTTTGGGTTAGGGTTAGGGTTAGGGTTAGGGTTAGGGTTAGGGTTTGGGTTAGGGTTAGGGTTAGGGTTAGGGTTTGGGTTAGGGGTTAGGGTTAGGGTTAGGGTTAGGGTTAGGGTAGACACACTCATACACACTCAGACACTCTTGCCCACACTCGAACACACTAAGACACACTGAGACACACTCATACACACTCAAGCACACTGAGACGCACCCGCACACACTCAAACACACTCCGACACGCTCAGACACATAAATACATGCTCAGGCATGCTCAAGCACACACAGAAACACTTGCACACACACAGACATACTCAGACACATTTGCACACACTCAGACTCACTGGCACACAGCTAGACAAACTCATACACACTCACGCACACTCACACACACTCTGGCACACTCAGACACACCTGCAAACACTCAGACACGCTCATACACGCTCACACGCACTCAGACACACTCAGACACACTCGGGCACACCCAGATACACTCAGACACACTCAGACACACTCAGACATATTTGCAAACACTCGCACACACTCGCACACACACAAACACACTAAGACAGACTCAGACAGACTCAGACACACTTAGACACACTCACACACACTCAGACACATTCGCTCACACTCAGATACGCTCAGACACAGCAAGACACACACGCACACACTCAGACACAACTGCAAACACACTCGTTGACACTCACACACACTTAGACACACTCGCACACACCCAGACACATTCGCTCACACTCAGATACGCTGAGACATGCTAAGACACACTCGCACACAGCCAGACACACTTAAACACACTCAGACACACTCAAGCACAGTCCCACACACCCAGACACACTCAGATACACTCCGTCACACTCAGACACACTCAGGCACACTGAGAGATGCTCACACACTCGCACAGACTCGCACAAACTCAGACACACTCAGACACACTCAGACACAGTCAGACACACTCGAACACACTCAGACACACTCAGACACACTTAGACACACCCAGACACATTCGCTCTCACTCCGATATGCTCATACACACTCAGACACACTCCCACACAGGCAAACACACTTAAACACACTGAGACACACTGAGACACACCCAGACACAATCAGACACACCTGCAAACACTGACAATCAGACCCATAAATATATGCTCAGGCACACTCACGCACACTGAGACACACTCAGACAAACCCAGACACACTCAGATACACTCCGACACACTCAGACACACACAGTCAAAACCAGACACACTCAGACACACTCGCACACACTCACACACACTAACACACTCTCAGACACACTCAGACACTCAGACACACTCGTACACAGCCAGACACACTTAAACACACTCAGACACACTCAAGTGCAGTCCCACACACCCAGACACACTCAGATACACTCAAACATGCTCAGACACACTCAAGCACACTGAGAGATGCTCACACACTCGCACACATTCAGACACACACACACGCTCAGACACAGTCAGACACACTTGAACACCCTCAGACACACTTAGACAGACTCGCACACACCCAGACACATTCGCTCGCACTCAGATACGCTAAGACACACTCAGACACACTCGCACACAGCCAGACACACTTAAACACACTCAGACACACTCAAGCACACTCCCACACACCCAGACACACTCAGATACACTCCGTCACACTCAGACACACTCAGGTACACCCAGATACACTTGAGCACACGCAAATACACTCAGATACGCTCAGACACACTCAGACACACTCTCACACAGGCAGACACACTTAAAAACACTGAGACACACTGAGACACACTCCCACACACCCAGACACACTCAGACACATTCACACACACCCAGAAACACTCAGCGACCTCAGACACGCTCAGACACACTGAGACAAACTCTCAGACACTCAGACACACTTGAACACATTCAAACACACCCAGACACACTGAAACACATTTTAAAACGCTAAGACACACTCAGACACACTTAGACACACTCAGACACACTCAAGCAAAGTCCCACACATCCAGACACACTCAGATTCACTCAAAGACGCTCAGACACACTCAGGCACACTGAGAGACACTCACACACTCACAGACACTCACAGACACTCACACACACTCAGAGACAGTCAGACACACTTGAACAAGCTAAGACACACTCAGACACACTTAGATACACTCAGACACACTTGCACACACTCAGACACACCCAAGAACACACTCGCACACTCAGACACCCTCACACACTTCCAGAAACACTTAAACACACCCAGACACACTCAGACGAACTCAGACACACTCAGGCACACTGAGTGACGCTCCGACACACTCGCACACACTCAGACACACTTAGACACACTCAAGCACACTCCCACACATCCAGACACACTCAGAAACATTCGCACACATTCAGACACACTCTCACACACTCAGAAGCACTCACACATGCTCAGACACACATTTAGGCACATTTACACACACTCTCACACACCTTCAAACACTGACAAACAATCAGACCCATAAATATATGCTCAGGCACACTCATGCACACTGAGACACACTCGCACAAACCCAGAGACACTCAGACACACTCAGACACACTCAGACACGTTCAGACACGCACACACCCAGACACATTCGGTCACACTCTGATACGTTCAGACACACTAAGACATGCTCAAGCACAGTCAGACACACTTAAACACACTCAGACACACTCAAACACACTCAGACACACTCAAACACACTCAGACACGCTCAGAAACACTCAGACACACTCAGACACACTCCGACACAGTTGAGCACACTCAAACACACTGAGACACACTCAGACACACTCGAGCACACTCCCACACATCCAGACACACTCAGAAACATTCGTACACATTCAGCCACACTCACTAACACCCAGACACACTCGCACAAACCCAGACACACTCAGGCACATTTACACATACTCGCACACACTCGGAATCACCTTCAAACACTGACAAACAATCACACCCATAAATATATGCTCAGGCACACTCATGCACACTGAGACACACTCGCACAAACCCAGAGACACTCAGATACACTCAGACATTCTCAGACCTGTTCAGACACACTTGCACACACCCAGACACATTCGATCACTCTCAGATACGTTCAGACACACTGAGACACACTCGCACACACTCAGACACACTTAAACACACTCAGACACACTCAAACGTACTCAGACACACTTGAGCACACTCCCACACACTCAGAAACATTCGTACACATTCAGACACACTCACTCACACCCAGACACACTCAGTCACATTTGGTCACAGTCGCACACACTCACACACCCCCAGACATACTCAGACAAACTCGCACAAATTTAGACACACTCACACACACTCAGACACACTCAGACACACTCAGACATGCTCAGACACACTCACACACGCTCAGACACACTTAGACACACTTGCACACACCCAGACGCATTCGCTCACACTCAGATACACTCAGAGACGCTCAGACACACTCGCACACAGCCAGTCACACTTAAACACACTCAGACACACTCAAGCACAGTCCCACACACCCAGACACACTCAGATACACTCAGACAAGCTCAGACACACTCAGACACGCTCAGACACATTTGAGCACACTCAAACACACTCAGATACGCTCAGAAACACTCAGACACACTGCCACACAGGCAGACACACTTAAACTTACTGAGACACACTCAGACACACTCCTACACACCCAGACACACTCATACACATTCACACACACCCAGACACACTCAGACCCGCTCAGACACACTCAGACAAAGTCTCCCACATACAGACACACTTGAACACATTCAAACACACCCAGACACACTGAAACACATTTGAAAGCACTAAGACATACTCAGACACACTTAGACACATTCGCTCACACTCAGATACGCTCAGACACGCTCAGACACACCTAAACACACCCAGACACACTTAAACACACTCAGACACACCCAGGCACACTTGCACACATTCACACACACTCATACACACTCACACACACTCATACACACTCAGACACGCTCATACACACTCGCACACACTCATACACACTCACACACACTCATACACACTGACACACACTCAGGCACACTCAGACACGCTCATACACACTTGCACACACTCATACACACTCACACACACTCATACACACTGACACACACTCAGACACACTCAGGCAAACCCAGACACACTCATACACACTCGCACACACTCACACACACTCAGACACACTCAGGCACACTGAGGTACGCTCAGGCATACTCAGATACGGTCAGAAACACTCAGACACACTCGCTCACGCTCAGACACACTCAGACACACTCAGATACACTCCGACAGACTCAGACACACTCGCTCACACCCCAGACACACTCATACACACTCATACACACTCATACACACTCAGACACACTCGCAAGCACTCAGACACACTCAGACACACTCATACAAACTCAGACACACTCAGACACACTCAGACACACTCAGAAACACTCAGAAACACTCAGACAAACTCAGGCACACTCGCACTCACTCAGAGACTCTCAGACACACTCACACACACTCAGACACACTCAGGCAAACCCAGACACACTCATACACACTCACACACACTCACACACACTCAGACACACTCAGGCACACTGAGGTACACTCAGGCACACTCAGATACGCTCAGAAACACTCAGACACACTCGCTCACGCTCAGACACACTCAGACACACTCAGATACACTCCGACACACTCAGACACAGTCAGGCAAACCCAGACACACTCAGACACACTTGCACACACTCATACACACTCAGACACGCTCACACACACTCAGACACACTCAGACACACTCAGACGCACTCAGACACACTCATACACACTCGCACACACTCAGACAAAGTCTCCCACACACAGACACACTTGAACACATTCAAACACACCCAGACACACTGAAACACATTTGAAAGCACTAAGACATACTCAGACACACTTAGACACATACAGACACATTTAGACACAACCAGACACATTCGCTCACACTCAGATACGCTCAGACACGCTCAGACACACCTGAACACACTCAGACACACTCAAGTACAGTCCCACACACCCAGACACACTCAGATACACTCTGTCACGCTCAGACACACTCAGGCACACCCAGACACACTCAGACACACTAGCACACATTTAGACACACTCAGACACACTGAGACACACTCAGAAACATTCAGACACAATCATGCACACTCGCACACACTCATAAACACTCACACACGCTCATACACACTCACACACAATCAGACACACTCAGACACACTCATACACACTCACAGACATCCAGACACACTGAGGCACACTCAGAGACACTCAGAAACACTCAGACACACTCACTTACGCTCAGACACACTCAGACACACTCAGACACACTCGCAGACAATCATACACAATCACAGACATCCAGACACAGGCACACTCAGACACACTCCGATACACTCGGTCACACTCAGACACACTCAGGCACACCCAGAGACACTCGCACACACTCAGTCACACTGAGACACATTCATACACACTCACACACTCTCACGCTCTCATACACACTCACACACCGTCAGACACACTCAGGCACACCCAGGCACACTCAGACACACTCGCACACTCTCTCACACAATCACAGACATCCAGACACACTCAGGCACACTGCGGCACACTCAGACACACTCAGATATTGTCAGACACACTCAGAAGTACTCAGACTCAGACGCTCACAGTCAGACACACTCAGACACACTCAGATACACTCCGAAACACTCAGACAAACTTGCACAGACTCACACACACTGATACACACTCACACACACTGTTACACACTCACACACTCTCATAGACACTCAGACACAATCAGACACACTCTGACACACCCACTCATGCTCAGACACTCTCAGACACACTCAGGCACACCCAGACACACTCAGACACATTCACACACACTCACAGACATCCAGACACACTCAGGCACACTGAGGAACGCTCAGGCACACTCAGATATACTCCGATACACTCAGACGCACTCCAGCACACCCAGACACACTCGGACACATTCGCACACACTCACACACGCTCACACAAACTCATACACACTCAGACACACTCAGACACACTCATACACACTCACACACACTCAGACACATTCAGGTACACTCAGATATGTTCAGAAACACTCAGACACACTCGCTCACGCTCACACACAGTCATACACACTCACACACACTCAAACACACTCACTCATGCTCAGACAAACTCATACACTCAGACACACTCAGACACACTCGCGAACTCTCACACACACTCACAGACATCCAGACACACTCAGGCACACTGAGGCACTCTCAGACACACTCAGATACGCTCAGACACACTCAGGCACAATCAGACACACGCAGACACGGTCAGACACACTCAGATACACTTCGACACACTCCGACACACTCAGGCACACTGAGACACACTCAGATACGCTCAGACACACTCAGAAACACTCAGACACACTCGCTCAAACTCAGACACACTCAGGCAAACCCAGACACACTCACACACACTCAGATACACTCCGACACACTCAGACACACTCAGGAAAACCCAGACACGCCCAGACACACTCGCACACACTCACACACACTCATACACACTCACGCACACTCACACACACTCGCAATCGCTCAGACACACTCAGATACACTCCGACACACTCCAACACACTCTGGCACACCCAGACACACTCAGACACACTCGCACACTCTCACACACATTCACAGACATCCAGACACATGCAGACACACTGCGACACACTCAGACACACTCAGACACACTCATACACACTCGCAGACACTCATACACACTATCACACACTCAGAGAGACTCAGGCACACCCAGAAACACTCAGACAGACTCGCACACACTCACACACACTCACAGACCTCCAGACACACTCAGGCACACTGCGGCACACTCAGACACACTCCGACACACTCAGATACACTCCGACACACTCAGACACACTCAGGCAAACCCAGGCACACTCAGACACACTTGCACACACTCACAGACACTCATACACACTCAGACACACTCAGACACACGCAGACACACTCGCACACTCAGAGACACTCTCAAATACACTCCGACACACTCAGGCACACCCAGACAAACTCACACATACTCATACACACTCAGGCACACCCAGACACACTCAGACACACTCGCACACACTCATACACAATCACACACACTCATACACACTCGCACACAATCAGAAACACTCAGACACACTCAGATACACTCAGACACACTCAGACACACTCTGACACACTCACTCACACTCAGACACGCTCAGACACACTCAGGCACACCCAGACACACTCAGACACATTCGCACACACTCACAGACATCCAGACACACTCAGGCACACTGAGGAACACTCAGACACACTCCGACTCACTCAGGAACACTCGCTCAACCTCAGACACACTCAGACACACTCAGATACACTCCGACACACTCAGACACACTCAGGCAAACCCAGACACACTCATACACACTCACACACACTTAGACACACTCAGGCACACTCACACATGCTCAGACACTCTCAGATACCCTCCGACACACTCAGACACACTCGCACATTCTCACACACACTCACAGACTTCCAGACACACTCAGGCACATTGAGGCACACTTGCACACTCTCAGACACTCTCAGATGCACTTCGACACACTCAGACACCCTCAGGCACACCCAGACACACTCAGACACTCTCTCGCACACTCACACACACTCACACACACTCATACACACTCACACACACTGAGACAAACTCAGGCACACCCAGGCACACTCAGACACACTCGCATGCTCTCACACACACTCACAGACCTCCAGACACACTCAGGCACACTGAGGCCCACTCAGACACACTCAGAGACACTCAGACACACTCAGAAACACTCAGACACAGGCGCTTGTAGCAGTACGTTCGGATACATGTCCGGAATAAAGACAAGTGCCAAAAATACTCAAGCACACAAAATATCTTTTATTACAGTGAGAATAATAATACTAGTAATAAACTTAACAAGAGGGATTAAAAACTAAAAAGAAAAAAGGATACAAAATAACTATCTTATCGGGTGGCATTAAAACAAATACTACGAACAGCATTTAA
>NW_021938949.1:19701610-19712488 GCF_001715985.3 Manacus vitellinus
TAATCATTACCTAATGGCAACAGTCTGCACATGCCCTACTTGTAGGGCAAGGGGCCAGCGACCCCTGCCCACATAATCTTCCTCCCATCATCATCTTTCTCACCCCTATGGATGACCTCTACCATTGTGTTTCAAGGGTAGATGTATCTATCTTGCAGTATGTAGCAAAACCAAGGAAGAACTCAGCTCTGATAATAGGGGATATCAAGTTGACTTGCTAAAAAGCATAATGGACCTTACAATTAGCTTGTGCCATGAAGTTACATTGTACCATACTCTAACTGGTTTCACATCCTAATATGATTCCGTTCTCACACCTCTATGCTCCACTGATCATCTAATTCAAAAGTACCCCACTTACAGTGCTCACGCTCAGACACACTCACACACACTCAGATTCACTCCGACACACTCAGGCAAACCAAGACACACCCAGACACACTCGCACACACTGACACACACTCCCACATACTCATACACACTCACACACACTCAGACACACGCAAACACACTCACATTCAGACACACTCAGGCACATTCAGACACACTCGCACACTCTCACACACACTCACAGACATCCAGACACACTCAGGCACACTGAGGCCCACTCAGACACGCTCAGATCCACTCTGAAACACTCAGACAAACTTGCACAGACTCACACACACTGATACACACTCACACACAGTCATACACACTCGCACACACTCAGATACACTCGAACACACTCATGCGCACTCAGACACATACACACTCACACACACTCATACACACTCACACACACTCATACACACTCGCACACAATCAGACACAGACACATTCAGACACATTCGCACACACTCATACACACTCAGACACACTCACACACACTCAGATACACTCTCACACACACTCAGACACACCCAGACACACTCAGACACACTCGCACACACTCATAGACACTCAGACACACTCGCACACACTCATAGACACTCAGACACACTCAGGCTCAAACACACTCATACACACTCAGACACACTCAGACACACTCATACACACTCACAGACATCCAGACACACTGAGGCACACTCAGAGACACTCAGAAACACTCAGACACACTCACTCACGCTCAGACACCCTCAGACACACTCAGACACACGCGCAGACAATCATACACACTCACAGACATCCAGACACAGGCACACTCAGAAACACTCAGATGCACTCGGTCACACTCAGACACACTCAGGCACACCCAGACACACTCGCACACACTCAGTCACACTGAGACACATTCATACACACTCACACACAGTCAGACACACTCAGGCACACCCAGGCCCACTCAGACACACTCACACACTCTCACACACACTCACAGACATCCAGAGACACTCAGGCACACGGAGGCACACTCAGACACGCTCAGATATGCTCAGAAACACTAAGACACACTCGTTCACTCTCACACACACTCAGACACATTCAGGCAAACCCAGACACAGCTAGACACACTCAGACACACTCACACGCACTCATACACACTCAGACACATTCAGGTACACTCATACACACCCGCATACAGTCATACACACTCGCACACAGTCACACACTCAGACACACTCGCACACACTCATAAACAGTCCGGTGCACTCATACACACTCGCATACACTCATACACACTCATACACACTCACACACACTCTGGCACACCCAGACACACTCGCAGACACTCACACATACTCAGAAACACTCAAGGTCAGTCCCACACACTCAGACACACTGAAATGCACTCAGACACTCGCAGACACAAAAGGGCACACTCAAGCACACTCCCACACATCCAGACACACTCAGAAACATTCGCACACATTCAGACACACTCAGACACTGAGAAACACACATACACTCTCATACGCACTAAAGGGGTAGGTTTGGTGTTTTTTGGTATTGTCACCTGTGCACACGGGAACACAAAAAAAGAACACCCGTGCAAAGATGAAAACACTCGAGTACATCCAAGTGCATCCGTGCACAACCAAACAGATTCGAGCACATCAGAGCAAAACCAAGCATTCCTTTGCACACCCGTTCACAACCGAACACACCGGAGAAAATCCAAATACTCCCACAAGAACTCACAGTGAAACACACCTCTAAGCAGTCACATACACTTTCGCATACACAGATACAGACACCTGCACCAAAATAAAACTTTTTTTTTATTCTCTCTTAGTGTGTGCGAATGTCTGTGAGAGTTTGTCAATGATTTTTTGTTTTTTCAGTTGTGAAAAATAATGTGCATTGGTGGCCTCGGTGTACTGTGTTCAAGGGAGTGCTCAGGTGTGCACGTCTCTGCTTTGGTCATCCAGTGTGTATTCCGGTGTGCACAAGTGTCTTCGCGGGTGAACGAGTGTGTTTGTGTGGTCAGGGGTGCGCTTGGTGAGTTAACTCTGGAGACCACCCGAGAGCACCCGTGGAAATCGGTAGGTGAACTACTGCCCTTCCAAGGAGGAAGGAGAGGTCTGACCCTCTGTCTCTCAACTGCCGTTTGTGCACCAATAACGACACTAGCTGTACACCAAGAGTTTTCGACGGGGGAAATTCCTTTAAGAACAAAAGGGCTCGGGATGATAGCGCTAGCTGTGCCTCTTGTGCCGCGAGTGGAGAAAAAACTGCACAGCAGAGATGGATGATAGGGCTTTCTTTCTTGTCTGGAATGGCAGTTGTTTGCAGGTAGATGCACTGCGAAGCGAGGAGTTGGGTGGGGACCAAAATTCAATATGGAAGAATATTTCTACCAGAAGAAATGTTCCTCCGCAGAAAGATCTTGTTGTGCAGGTAGTGAAGAAATCTGCGCAGCAACTGCATAGGAGAGACGGAGGGTCAGGGCTTTCTTTCCTTGTTCGAAGGGCACTCGTTCAATTGGAAGCCAGTTCTCCTGAAAGTTGCAGTCCGTTTGTCCAAATTTAATAAGGAAATATATTCCTCCCAGAGCAAAAAAAATCCGGGCAGAAAGAGCATGCTGTGGATGTAGTGCAGAGAGTGGCGCAACAGCAGAGAAGTGATGGAGGGCTCAGGGCTTTCTTTCCTGGCTGCCAGGTCAGTCATTGCCCTGCTGCGTGTTCTTCTGTGTGCACGGGGCTGCACAGGTGAGTGCACCCAAAAACACGCTCTACAGCCGACAACACCGATGTAAACCCATACAGAACAGAACACACCCGGTTTCAGCCAAACGCAACCAATCGCAATCGTGCAAACCCCAGCACACTCAGGCTTACCTGTACAGGCACAAAAACACATGAGCACACCCATCAACAACTTTGTAAAGGCCAACAGACCCGTGCACATGGGAGAACACCAAAACACATCTGCACAAGCATGACATACCAAAACAGACTCGCAATCTCACGGAAGTCCTCGCAAACATCCAAACTCGTACACTCCAGGACACACTGGTACTCAGCCACACACTCTGGCAAATAACCAGGCATATGCCAACAAATGCAAATACACACAAACACAACCAGACAAAGTCAGAAACACCGAGAGGTGTTCACACACAACTGCACAAAAAAAAAATTTAATAAACACACTTCCTAACACACATAGACACACTGAGGAAAAACGTACACAGCTGGGTACACTCGTACACGCTAATAGAAGTAGAAATTAGGGGCAAAAAAAGACAGACAATCGAAAAACCTCAGAGGCACTCGGAAAACTAACAAAAGTTGGAGCACCCTTGAACACGCTATGACACACCCAGACACACAATGACACCCACGAACAAACCCAGACAATCTTAGAGGCAGACACGCTCACAAACACGCACACATCCTCTCGCACATTATGTGACTGCCCTGCTAAAACCAGACACACTCATACACAGTAAAAAAAAGAAATGATAAAAACCCCAGAAAATCATAGAAAACTCAGAAGAACTCGACAATTGAAACACACCTTGTTCTTGTGCCTGTACAGGTAAGCCTGAGTGTGTTGGGGTTTGCACGATTGCGATTGGTTGCGTTTGGCTGAAACTGGGTGTGTTCCGTTCTGTATGGGTTTACATCGGTGTTCTCGGCTGTAGAGCGTGTTTTTTGTGCGCTCAGCTGTGCAACCCCGTGCACACAGAAGAACATGCGGCAGGGCAATGACTGACCTGGCAGCCAGGAAAGAAAACCCTGAGCCCTCCATCACTTCTCTGCTGTTGCACCACTCTCTGCACTACATCCACAGCATGGATTTTTTTTTGCTCTGGGAGGAATATATTTCCTTATTAAATTTGGACAAACGGACTGCAACTTTCAGGAGAGCTGGCTTCCAATTGAACGAGTGCCCTTCAAGCAAGGAAAGAAAACCCTGACCCTCCGTCTCTCCTATGCAGTTGCTGCGCAGATTTCTTCACAACCTATGCAGGAAGATCTTTCTGCGGAGGAACGTGTCTTCTGGTAGAAATATTCTTCCATATTGAATTTTGGTCCCCGCCCAGCTCCTCGCTTCGCAGTGCATCTACCTGCAAACAACAGCCATTCCAACCAAGAAAACCCTATCGTCCGTCTCTGCTGTGCAGTTTTTTCTCCACTCGCGGTACAAGAGGCACAGCTAGCGCTATCATCCTGAGCCCTTTTGTTCTTAAAGGAATTTCCCCCGTCGAAAACTCTTGGTGTACAGCTAGTGTCGTTATTGGTGCACAAACGGTATTTGAGAGACAGAGGGTCAGACCTCTCCTTCCTCCTTGGAAGGGCAGTAGTTCACCTACCGATTTCCACGGGTGCTCTCGGGTGGTCTCCAGAGTTAACTCTCCAAGCACACCTCAGACCACACAAACACACTCGTTCACCCGCGAAGACACTTGTGCACACCGGAATACACACTGGATGACCAAAGCAGAGCTGTGCACACCTGAGCACTCCCGTGAACACATTACACCCAGGCATACCCCTGCATATTATTTTTCACCCGCAGACTACCAGAAAAACAAAAAGTCACTCGCCACACTCACACAAGACATTCAGGCAAAATAAGAGAGAATAAACAGAACGTTTTATTTTGGTGTAGGTGTGTGTATCTGTATGTGCGATGCGAAAGTGTTTGTGACTGCTTACTAGTGTGTTTCACTGGGAGATCTTGCAGGTGTATTTGGATTTTCTCCGGTGTGCTCGGGTGTGCACGGGTGTGCACAGGTATGTTTAGTTTTAAACTGATGTGTTGGCATCTCTTTGCATGTGCACGGATATACTTGGCCGTTTTCAGGTCTGCACGGGTGTTCTCTGTTGTGTTCCTGTGAGCACAGGTGACAATACCGAAATCACCACTGCAAGATTGCTGCCATAGTGTGTCTGAGAGTGTATGTGTGTTTCTGAGTGCGTGAGAGTGTGCCTGGATGTGTGCAAATGTTACTGACTCTGTCTGCGTGTGTGGCAGTGTGTGCGAGGGTGTCTGACTGTCTCACAGTGTGCCCGAGTGTGTCAGAGACTGTCTGAGTGTGTGGGACTATGCTTGAGTGTGTCTGAGTGTTTTCAACTGTGTCTGGCTGTGCACGAGTGTGTCTGAGTGTATCTGAGTGTGAGTGAATGTGTCTGGGTGTGTGCAAGTGTGTCTAAGTGTGTCTGAGTGTGCGAGTGTGTTTGCAGTTGTGTCTGAGTGTTTGCGAGTGTGTCTGAATATTCATGAGTGTTTCTGAGTGTGTCTGAGGGTATCTGAGTGTTTCTGAGTGTGCCTGAGCGTATATGATTCTAGATGAGTGAGACGGACTGTGTCTGAGTGTGTCTGGATGTTTGTGCGTGAGTGTGTGCGAGTTTCTCTGAGTGTGTCTGAGTGTGCCTGAGCGTGTCTGAGTGTGTGTGAGTGTGTGTGTGTGCAAGTGTCTGAGTGTACCTGAGTACGCCTGAGTGTGTCAGAGTGTGTGTGAGTGTGTGTGAGTGTGTATGAGTGTCTGTGAGTGCGTGCGAGTGTGTCGGGGTGTGTCTGGGTGTGCCTGAGTTTGTCTGAGTGTGTCTGAGTGTATCTGAGTGTGTCTCAGCGTCTGCGAATGTTTCTTATTGTTTCTGGGTGTGTCTGAGCGTATCTGAGTGTCTATGAGTGTGTCTGGATGTGTTTGAGTTTCTGTGAGTGTGTGTGAGTGTTTTTCGGTGTGTTTGGGTTAGCCTGAATGTGTCTGAGTGTGTGTGGGTGTGTCTGAGTGTGTCTGAGTGTGAGTGTGTCTGAGTGTGTCTGAGTGTGCGTGAGTGTGTGAGAGTGTGTCTGGGTGTTTGGGTTTGCCTGAGTCTATCTGAGAGTGTCGGAGTGTATATGAGTGTGTCTGAGCATGTGCGTGTCTGATTGTTTGTGAGTTGGTCTGAGCGTATCTGAGTGTGTTTGAGTGTGACTGAGTGTGTGAGTGTGTGTGAGAGTGTCCGATTGTGTGTGAGTGTCTGAGTGTATCTGAGTGTGCCTGAGTGTGTCTGCGTGTGCCTCAGTGTGTGTGAGTGTGTCTGAGAGTCTCTCAGCGTGCCTGAGTGTGTCTGAGAGAGTCTCTGTGTGCCAGAGTGTGTCTGGGTGTGTGGGACTGTGTTTGAGTGTGTCTGAGTGTGTTTAAGTGTGTCTGGCTGTGTGCGAGCGTATCTGAGTGTGTCTGAGCCTTTCTGAGTGTGAGCGAATGTGTCTGGGTGTGTACAAGTGTGCCTAAGTATGTCTGAGTGTACCTGAGTGTGTCTGAGTGTGTCTGAGTGTGCCTGAGCATGTGCGAGTGTGTCTGAGTGTTTCTGAGTGTGTCTGAGCATATCTGAGTGTGTCTGAGTGTGACTAAGTGTGTCTGAGTGTGTCTGGATGTGTGAGTGTGTGTGAGTGTGTACTAGTGTGTCTGAGTGTGTCTGAGTGTGCCTGAGCATGTGCGAGTGTGTCTGAGTGTTTCTGAGTGTGTCTGAGCATATCTGAGTGTGTCTGAGTGTGACTAAGTGTGTCTGAGTGTGTCTGGATGTGTGAGTGTGTGTGAGTGTGTACTAGTGTGTCTGAGTGTGTCTGAGTGTGCCTGAGCATGTGCGAGTGTGTCTGAGTGTTTCTGAGTGTGTCTGAGCGTATCTGAGTGTGTCTGAGTGTGCCTGAGTGTGTCTGGATGTGTGAGTGTGTGTGAGTGTGTACTAGTGTGTCTGAGTGTGTCTGAGTGTGTCTGAGTGTGTCTGAGTGTGTGTGAGTGTGTGTGAGTGTGTCTTAGTGTGTCTGAGTGTGTTGGAGTGTATCTGAGTGTGGCTGAGTGTGACTGAGTGTTTCCGAGTGTGTCTGGATTTGTGTGAGTGTGTGTGAGTGTGTGTGAGACTGTCTGAGTGTGTCTGAGTGTGCCTGAGCATGTGCGAGTGTGTCTGAGTGTTTCTGAGTGTGTCTGAGCGTATCTGAGTGTGTCTGAGTGTGACTAAGTGTGCCTGAGTGTGTCTGGATGTGTGAGTGTGTGTGAGTGTGTCTTAGTGTGTCTGAGTGTGTTGGAGTGTATCTGAGTGTGGCTGAGTGTGACTGAGTGTTTCCGAGTGTGTCTGGATTTGTGTGAGTGTGTGTGAGTGTGTGTGAGACTGTCTGAGTGTGTCTGAGTGTGTCTGAGCATGTGTGAGTGTTTCTGAGTGTGTGAGAGTGTGTCTGAATGTCTGCGAATGTTTCTGAGTGTGTCGGGGTGTGTGGGACTGGGCTTGAGTGTGTCTGAGAGTTTCTGGTTGTGTGCAAGTGTGTCTGAGTGTGTCTGAGTGTGCCTGAGTGTTTCTGAGTGTGCCTGAGCGTGTGCGAGTGTGTCTGAGTGTGTCTGAGTGTGTCTGAGTGTGTCGGAGTGTGTTGGAGTGTATCTCTGTGTCTGAGTGTGAGCGAATGTGTCTGGGTGTGTGCAAGTGTGTCTAAGTGAGTCTGAGTGTGCCTGAGTGTTTCTGAGTGTGCCTGAGCGTGTGCGAGTGTGTCTGAGTGTGCCTGAGTGTGTCTGAGTGTGTCGGAGTGTGTTGGAGTGTATCTCTGTGTCTGAGCGTGTGCGAGTGTGTCTGAGTGTGTCTGAGTGTGTCTGAGTGTTTCTGAGTGTGTGTGAATGTGTGAGGTTTTCTGAGAATATCTGTATGTGTGCGAATGTGTCTGGTTGTGTCTGAGTGTGCCTCAGTGTGCCTGAGTGTGTCTCAGATTGTGTGAGTGTTTCTGAGTGTGTGAGAGTGTGTCTGAATGTGTGCGAATGTTTCTAAGTGTGTCTGGATATGTGGGAGTGTACTTGAGTGTGTCTGAGTGTGTCTGTGTTTGAGTGCGCTCAAGTGTGCCTGAGTGTGTCTGAGTGTGTCTGAGAGTGCCTGAGTGTGCCAGGATGTGTGGGAGTGTGTTTGAGTGTGTCTGAGTGTATTTAAGTGTGTCTGGCTGTGTGCGAGTTTGTCTGAGTGTTTCTGACTGTTTCTGAGCGTATCTGAGTGTGTCTGAGTGTGTCTGAGTGTGCCTCAGTGTGTCTGAGTGTGTGTGAGTGTGTGTGAGTGTGTGTGAGTGTGTCTGGGTGTGCCTGAGTGTGTCTGAGTGTGTGCGAGTGTGTATGAGTTTGTGTGAGTGTGTGTGAGTGTGCCTGGGTTTGTCTGAGTCTGTCTGAGTGTGCCGGAGTGTTTCTGAGTGTGTATGAGCATGTGCGAGTGTGTCTGAATGTTTCTGAGTGTGTCTGAACCTATCTGAGTGTGCCTGAGTTTGTCTGAGTGTGTGTGTTTGTGAGTGTGTGCTATATCTCTCTTTGTATGAATGTGTCTGGGTGTGTGCAAGTGTGTTTGAGTGTAGCTGAGTGCGTCTGAGTGTGTGTGAGTGTTTCTGAGTATGTGAGAGTGTGTCTGAATGTCTGCAAATGTTTCTGAGTGTGTCTGGATGTGTGGAAGTGTGCTTGAGTGTGACTGAGTGTGACTGAGCGTGACTGAGTGTGTCTGAGCGTGTCTGAGTGTGTCTCAGTGTGTGAAAGTGTGTCTGAGTGTCTCTCAGTGTGTCTGAGAGTGTCTGAGTGTGTCCGGGTGTGTGGGACTGTGTTTGAGTGTGTGTGAGTGTGTGTGAGTGTGTCTGGCTGTGTGCGAGTGTGTCTGAGTCTGTCTGAGCGTATCTGAGTGTGAGCGAATGTGTCTGGGTGTGTGCAAGTGTGTCTGAGTGTTTCTGAGTGTCTGAGCGGATCTGAGCGTGTCTCAGTGTGACTGACAGTGCCTCAGTGTGTCTGGATGTGTGTGAGTGTGTGCGAGTGTGTCTGAGTGTGTCTGGGTTTGCCTGAGTGTGTCTGAGTGTGTCGGAGTCTATCTGAGTGTGTCTGTGCGTGTGCAAGTGTGTCTGAGTGTGTCTGAGCGTCTCTGAGTGTGTCTGAGTATGACTGAGTGTGTGTGAGTGTGTGTGAGTGTGTGCGAGTGTCTGAGTGTGCCCGATTGTGCCTGAGTGTGTCTGAGTGTGTGTGAGTTTTTGTGAGTGTTTGCGAATGTGTCTGGGTGTGCCTGACTGTGCCCGAGTGTGTCAGAGTGTGACTGGGTGTGTCTGAGCATGTGCCAGTCTGTCTGAGTGTTTCTGACTGTGTCTGAGCGTATCTGAGTGTGTCTGAGTGTGACTGAGTGTTTCTGAGTGTGTCTGGATGTGTGTGAGTTTGTACGAGTGTGTCTGAGTGTATCTGGGTGTGTCTGAGTGTGTCTGAGTTTGTCGGAGTATATCTAAGTGTGTCTGGGTTTGTGCAAGTGTGTCTCAGTGTGCGAGAGCATGCCTGAGCATATATTTATGGGTCTGATTTTTTGTCAGTGTTTGCAGGTGATTCTAAATGTGTGTGCGAGTGTGTCTGAGTGTGCCTGAGTGTGTCTGAGTGTGTGTGAGTGTTTCTGAGTGTGTGAGAGTGTGTCTGAATGTGTGTGAATGTTTCTGAGTGTGTCTCGATGTGTGGGAGTGTGCTTGAGTGTGTCTGAGTGTGTTTAAGTGTGTCTGGTTCTGCGTGAGTGTGTGTGAGTGTGTCTGAGAATATCTGTGTGTGTGCGCATGTGCCTGGGGGTGTGTGAGTGTCTGAGTGTGCCTGAGTGCGTCTGAGAGTGTGTGAGCGTTTCTGAGTGTGTGAGACTGTGTCTGAATGTGTGCGAATGTTTCTGAGTGTGTCTGGGTGTGTGGGACTGTGCTTGAGTGTGTCTGAGTGTTTCTGGCTGTGTGCAAGTGTGTCTGAGTGTGTCTGAGCGTATCTGAGTGTGAGTGAATGCGTCTGGGTGTGTGCAAGTGTGTCTAAGTGAGTCTGAGTGTGCCTGAGTGTTTCTGAGTGTGTCTGAGCGTGTGCGAGTGTGTCTGATTGTGCCTGAGTGTGTCTGAGTGTGTCGGAGTGTGTTGGAGTGTATCTGTGTGTCTGAGTGTGTGCAAGTGTGTCTGAGTGTTTCTGAGTGTGCCTTAGTGTGTCTGGATGTTTTTGAATGTGTGCGAGTGTGTCTGAGTGTCTCTGTGCATCTGGGTGTACCTGAGTGTGTCTGTGTGTGTGTGAGTGTGTTTGAGTGTGTCTGGGTTTGTGCGAGTGTGTCTGAGTGTGCCCGAGCGTGCCTGAGCATATATGTATGGGTATGATTGTTTGTCAGATTTTGCAGTGATTCTGAGTGTGTGAGAGTGTGTCTGAGTGTGCCTGGGGTTAGGGTTAGGGTTCGGGTTAGGGTTTGGGTTAGAGTTGTTAGGGTTAGGGTTAGGGTTCGGGTTAGGGTTAGGGTTCGGGTTTGGGTTGGGGTTAGGGTTAGGGTTAGGGTTAGGGTTAGGGTTAGGTTTTGAGTTAGGGTTAGGGTTAGAAAGGGTTAGGGTTAGGGTTAGGAAATTTAGGGTTAGGGTTAGAGTTAGAAAAAGTTAGGGTTAGGGTTAGGGTTAGGTTTAGGGTTAGCAAAAGACAGGGTTACTGTTAGGGTTAGGGTTAGGGTTAGGGTTAGGGTTAGGGTTAGGGTTAGGGTTAGG
>NW_021938950.1:0-2102 GCF_001715985.3 Manacus vitellinus
AGGTTCTCTGTGCCATGGTGGGAGGCAGTGGTCATTGTCCCTGGGGTTTCACACAGCAGCACCTGTTCCCACTCTCAGGCCTGATCCAGGAGCTGATCCCATCTCTCTGCGTCCTCATGCTAAAGGCTGGACCTGAGCTTGGGCTGGGAATGCCAGGAGATTTCCTGAGTCTGCAGCTGGCAGAGTTCTTGCCAGTTGGACTAACCACAGACCCCTGCAAAATTCCAGCAGCCAACTAGAACCATAGAATCACAGAATGGTTTGGGTTGGAAGGGACCTTAAAGCTCATCCAGTTCCAAATCTCTGCCACGGGCAGGGACACCTTCCACTAGCCCAGGTTGCTCCAAGCCCCATCCAACCTGGCCTTAAACAGTTCCAGGGGTGGGGCAGCCACAGTTTCTCTGGGCAACTTGTGCTAAGGCCTCCCTACCCCTATAGTAAAGAATTTCTCCCTAATATCTATCTGAGCAGGTGACTGTCATGTTCACTGCCTGCAGTATAACAGGCTCTGGTTCAGGATCCCTGCCCTTATCCAGGTCCTGATGCCCCCTTAGCAGGGGGTGTGGTATTGTCTGCAGACTCCTGCCTTCCCAACAAGTCCTTTCTGGAACTGAGGCATTTTCACTACCCATGGAAATGTGAATACAGCTGAGCCTTGGCCTCAATTACCTACTGTTACAGAACACAATTAAACTATGGAATTCACTATACTATCAATAAAAATAAATCCTTAGTGAGGTTTTAACATAATCAGATGTCCCTTTGCTCTTATACTGACAGGGCACTGAATTTGTCTTTTTGACCCATGGTCTGTTCCTGAGCTGTTTTTATATGTCTACATGAGAGGACTCATAGGCCCTGATGGTTTTTTGTCTCTGTTGAGGGGAGCCTTTGGCTCTAGAAGGAAATGTGAATGCTCTACCCAGGCTTGGGAGGAGTCAGTGGTGCTATTTGGTCTGCTCTGGGCAGCTCAGCTGCCCAGGAATGGGGAAAAAAAAAAGCCTTGGCAGACATCTAGTCTCTCTTGCATTCTTAAAGCTAGAGGGGAGAGAAACTGGACATGGCTGAAGCATCTGTTTGAGTCCATAATTCCTGATGTGCTTCCTCTCCCCCAGGTCAACGACCGGCGCATCCTCGATGGGATGTTTGCAGTTTGTGGGGTCCCAGACAGCAAGTTCCGAACCATCTGCTCCAGTGTTGACAAACTGGATAAGGTATGGGCTGCAACTGCTGCTGCTGCAGTCTCAGTGAGCCTCCTGTCCCCCTGTCCTGCCATGGTCCAGGAGCAGTGGCTGGGAAGTGCTGATTAACATCGAGTTATTCTTGTTCCCACCTTTCCCTGGAGGGAAGGCATGCAGGGCACAGCAGTCACACAGGAGAAGTGGATGCTCTGCTTTCTTCTCCAGTAGCTCACGAGGTCCTAATAAATGGAGAGGAGGGAGGGGAGAAATGCTCTTCATTTGGGAGGTTCAACATCCCAAACCTTCACCTGCTAAAGGTGCTGCTGCTTATGAACCAGGCTCATGAAAACCTGCACCAGACTGGGCCAAGGCATTGAAAAGCCTTTTTGACTGTATTGGGTTGAGTCAGGTGGTGTGAGGAATTGCAGTTGTGTCCTGGAATTACAGTACAGCCCAGATTGGAAGGGATCTTGAAAGATCATCCAGTCTAACCTTTACTAAAATTTCAGACTTCTGTTGCAAGGCAAGTGTGACATAAAGGTTAAATCTCTGGTAATGCAGGAGTAAAGGAGTGCAGTCCTAAATGACAGTGTGTAACAGTCTGCAGGACAGTTTGGAGGTGACAGGGCAGAGCAAAAGGGAAATCCTCACCTGAGTCAGCTGGCACAGTCGTGGTGTTGTCCAGGACCCTGCTCATAAACACTGTCCTGCAAGGTGCTGCTGCTGTTTGGTGATGTGATGTTCAGCATCCCTGGGGAGGACACAGAACCTGCAGCCCTGTTCCAGCATGATCCAAGCACCACTGGACAGTGTGTGCCTCTGGCTGTGTGTAGGACCCTCAGGAAACAGCAGTGAGAAGTGAGGTGGGTGTGTATGGGGGAGGTTTCTGTATTTTACCTGGAAACAGAGGAGAGGATTTGG
>NW_021938951.1:0-2033 GCF_001715985.3 Manacus vitellinus
TACTCCTGAAGCCAAAGGATCCAGACTTTTTTTCCTGGTGGAAAGAGCTGCTGTTCCCTTTTTTCAGCCCTTCTCTGCAATGACCGGTCCCACCTCCTGGAAAACTGAATCCAGCTGAAGATTCCTGCCAGACAAAAGGTGCCACCACAGAAAACTCCTGCTGCCCAAGAAGTGCCCAGGCTGCACCAAGAACTGCATCTCAAAGACAAAGGATCCAGCCTTTTTTTCCTGGTGGAAAGAGCTGCTGTTCCCTTTTTTCAGCCCAGCTCTGCAATGGCCGGTCCCACCTCCTGAAAAATTTACTTCAAACGAAGATTCCTGCCAGACAAAAGGTGCCACCACAGAAAACTCTTCCTGCCAAAGAAGTGCCCAGGCTGCCCCAACAACTGCACCTCAAATCCAAAGGATCCAGACTTTTTTCCTTAGGGAAAGAGCTGCTGTTCCCTTTTTTCAGCCCTGCGCTGCAATGGCCGGTCCCACCTCCTCGAAAATTGAATATAAATGAAGATTCCTGCCAGACAAAAGGTGCCACCAGAGAGAGGTGTTGCTCCCCAAGATGTGCCCAGGCTGCCCACCAACTACATCTGAAGCCAAAGGATCCAGACTTTTTTTCCTTAGGGAAAGAGCTGCTGTTCCCTTTTTTCAGCCCTGCACTGCAATGGCCGGTCCCACCTTTTAAAAAATTGAATCCAGCTGAAGATTCCTGCCCGACAAAAGGTGCCACCACAGAAAATTTTTCCTGCCCAAAAAGTGCCCAGACTGCCCAAAAAACTACACCTGAAGCCAAAGCTTCCAGACTTTTTTTCCTGGTGAAAAGAGCTACTGTTCCCTTTTTTCAGCCCTGCGCTGCAATGGGTTGTTCCACCTCCTGAAAAATTTACTCCAAATGAAGATTCCTGCCAGACAAAAGGTGCCAGCACAGAAAACTCTTTCTGCCCAAGAAGTGCCCAGGCTGGCCCAACAGCTACTCCTGAAGCCAAAGGATCCAGACTTCTTTTCCTGGTGGAAAGAGCTGCTGTTCCCTTTTTTCAGCCCTGCGCTACAATGGCCTGTCCCACCTCCTGGAAAATTTAATGTAAATGAAGATTCCTGCCACACAAAAGGAGCCACCACAGAAAGGTCTTGCTTCCCAAGAAGTGCCCAGGCTGCCCCAGCAACTGCACCTCAAAGCCAAAACTTCCAGACTTTTTTCCCTGTGGAAAGAGCTGCTGTTCCCTTTTTTCAGCCCTGCTCTGCAATGGCCAGTCCCACAGTTTGAATAATTGAATCCAGCTGAAGATTCCTGCCAGACAAAAGGTCCAGCACAGAAAGGTCTTCCTGTCCATGAAGTGCCCAGGCTACCCACCAACTACACCTGAAGCGAAAGGATCCAGACTTTTTTTCCTGGTGGAGAGAGCTGCTGTTCCCTTTTTCAGCCCTGCTCTGCAATGACCGGTCCCACCTCCTGGAAAATTCAATCCAAATGAAGATTCCTGCCAGACAAAAGGTGCCAGCACTGAAAGGTCTTCCTTCCCAAGAAGTGCCCAGGCTGCCCCACCAACTGCACCTCAAAGCCAAAGGATCCAGACATTTTTTCCAGGTTGAAAGACCTGCTGTTCCCTTTTTTCAGCCCTGCTCTGAAATGGCTGGTCCCACCTCCTGAAAAATTTACTTCAAACGAAGATTCCTGCCAGACAAAAGGTGCCACCACAGAAAGCTCTTGYTGGCAAAGAAGGTCCCTGGCTACCCCAACTACACCTGAAGCCAAAGTTTCCAGACTTTTTTTCCTGGTGAAAAGAGCTGCTGTTCCCTTTTTTCTGCCCTGCGCTGCAATGGCCGGTCCCTCATCTTGGAATATTGAATGTAAATGAATTTTCCTGCCAGACAAAATTTGCCACCACAGAAAGCTCTTTGCTGCCCAAGAAATGCCCAGGCTTCCTAAACAACTGCACCTTAAAACCAAAGGTTCAAGACATTTTTTCCTGGTAGAAAGGGCTGCTGTTCCCTTTTTTCAACCCTGCGCTGCAATGGCCGGTCCCACCTCCTGGGAAATT
>NW_021938952.1:0-961 GCF_001715985.3 Manacus vitellinus
GAACAGGGTCAGGGCAAACTCCACCCCATTCCCAGTATCCCCGGGACCCCTCACCTGCCCACCCTCTGGATAGTGGGAATGGGAACAGGGTGAGGACAAACTCCACCCCATTCCCAGTGTCCCTGGGACCCCTCACCTACCCACCCTCTGGATAATGGGAATGGGAACGGGGTCAGGGCAAACTCCACCCCATTCCCAGTGTCCCTGGGATCCCTCAGCCTTCAGCCCTCTGGATAGTGGGAATGGGAACGGGATCAGGGCAAACTCCACCCCATTCC
The DNA here is from genome assembly GCF_001715985.3 of Manacus vitellinus. Lineage (NCBI taxonomy): Eukaryota > Metazoa > Chordata > Aves > Passeriformes > Pipridae > Manacus > Manacus vitellinus. The sequence continues at coordinate 279 of NW_021938952.1, forward strand.
CAACATCCTGGTGTGCTGTGGGCCCCCTCACCTGCCCACCCTCTGGATAATGGGAATGGGAACAGGGTCGGGGCAAACTCCACCCCATTCCCAGTGTCCCTGGGATCCCTCAGCCTTCAGCCCTCTGGATATTGGGAATGGGAACAGGGTCAGGGCAAACTCCGCCCCATTCCCAGTGTCCCTGGGACCCCACAGCCTTCAGCCCTCTGGATAACGGGAATGGGAACAGGGTCAGGGCAAACTCCACCCCATTCCCAGTGTCCCTGTGAGCTGTGAGACCCCTCACCTGCCCACCCTCTGGATAATGGGAATGGGAACAGGGTCAGGGCAAACTCCACCCCATTCCCAGTGTCCCTGGGATCCCTCAGCCTTCAGCCCTCTGGATAATGGGAATGGGAACGGGATCAAGGCAAACTCCACCCCATTCCCAGTGTCCCTGGGACCCCACAGCCTTCAGCCCTCTGGATAACGGGAATGGGAACAGGGTCAGGGCAAACTCCACCCCATTCCCAATATCCTGGCGTGCTGTGGGACCCCTCACCTGCCCACCCTCTGGATAATGGGAATGGGAACAGGGTCAGGGCAAACTCCACCCCATTCCCAATATCCTGGTGTGCTGTGGGACCCCTCAGCCTTCAACCCTCTGGATAATGGGAATGGGAACAGGGTCAGGGCAAACTCCA
>NW_021938952.1:1051-2445 GCF_001715985.3 Manacus vitellinus
AATCCCTGTGAGTTGTGGGACCTGCCAACCCTCTGGATAGTGGGAATGGGAACAGGGTCAGGGCCAACTCCACCCCATTCCCAGTGTCCCTGGGATCCCTCAGCCTTCAGCCCTCTGGATAGTGGGAATGGGAACAGGATGAGGGCAAACTCCACCCCATTCCCAGTGTCCCTGGGACCCCTCACCTGCCTACCCTCTGGATATTGGGAATGGGAACAGGGTCAGGGCAAAATCTGCCCCATTCCCAGTGTCCCTGTGAGCTGTGGGACCTGCCAGCCCTCTGGATAACGGGAAGGGGAGCAGGATGAGGCCAAAATTCCCACCATTCCTGGGATCCCAGTATGCTGTGGCCCCCTCATCAGTTAATGGGAAGGGGACCGGGATGAGCTCAAATTCCTCCCCATTCCCAATATCCCTGTGAGCTGTGAGACCCCTCTCCCGTCATCCCAGAGCCACTAATTGGAAAAGGAGCGGGATGAGCCCAAACTCCGCCCCATTCCCAATATCCCTGTGAGCTGTGGGACCCCTCTCCCGTCATCCCAGAGCCATTAATTGGAAAGGGAGCGGGACGAGCCCAAATTCCTCCCCATTCCCGGTATCCCTGTGTTCTGTGGGATCCCTCTCCCTCCATCCCAGAGCCGCTAACGGGAAGGGGAGTGGGATGAGCCCAAACTCCGCCCCATTCCCAATATCCCTGCGTTCTGTAGGACCCCTCTCCCGCCCTCCCGGAACCGCTAACGGGAAGAGGACCGAGATGAGCCCAAATTCCTCCCCATTCCCGGTATCCCTGTGTTCTGTGGGATCCCTCTCCCTCCATCCCGGAGCCACTAATTGGAAAGGGAGCGGGACGAGCCCAAATTCCTCCCCATTCCCGGTATCCCTGTGTTCTGTGGGATCCCTCTCCCTCCATCCCGGAGCCGCTAACGGGAAGGGGAGCGGGACCAGCCCAAATTCCTCCCCATTCCCGGTATCCCTGCGTTCTGTAGGACCCCTCTCCCTCCATCCCGGAGCCACTAATTGGAAAGGGAGCGGGATGAGCTCAAACTCCACCCCATTCCCAATATCCCTGTGAGCTGTGAGACCCCTCTCCCGCCCTCCCGGAGCCACTAATTGGAAAGGGAGCGGGACGAGCCCAAATTCCTGCCCATTCCCGGTATCTCTGCGTTCTGTGGGATCCCTCTCCCTCCATCCCGGATCCCTAACGGGAAGGGGAGCGGGACGAGCCCAAATTCCTCCCCGATCCCGGCGTGCCCGCACCCCCGTCCCTGACCTGTCGCCCCACGAGGCCGGAGCCGCTGTGGCAGGTCCGGGAGTAGAAGCGGACGCAGGAGCGCTTGAGGCAGGGCTTGCACTGCTCCCACAGCGCCTGCACCGTGTCGTTGCACTCGTCCTGC
>NW_021938953.1:0-2480 GCF_001715985.3 Manacus vitellinus
ATGACAGAAGCAGAGATGTGCATCAACCCCACTTTTGCAGATCCACCGAAACAAGCATGATGTCTTCCTTCCATCTGTATCTTTGGGCCTTGATGAACCATTGTGATTATTTCTGAGGCTGATGAGAGGAGGTCTGGTCTTGATCCAGAAACCAAGACCAAGAAAAATGCCAAAGTCCACCTACAAGACTGGACCCTTGGAGTGGAAGCTCCTCAAAGGGAGCTGTGCTCCAGCCAGAGCGGTGCCCTTGGGCAGGTCCCTGCAGTGTGGCACTGGTCCTCTCCAAACCAGACCCACTGCAGGGCCCTGAGCCAGCTACACAAATGTATGGTTGGTGATTCTGTGCTTTGCCTTGTTATAAATAGTAAGGTTTCATTTCCTTCACAGAGCTTTTGATTTGTTTCCTTTGGGAGACTCACGGGTTTTAATGGCATTAATTCCTATTTGCCAACCTTGTCCATATAAATGAGGATCTTCATTAAATGAATGTTAAGCGATGAGCACTATAATTAGGACAGATTTAAAAGGCAGTGTGTCTAAATCAGAGACTGCCCAAGATGTTCTCTTTTTTATTAAGATATAATTCGAAGGAGAATTACTGCTTAGTTTGAAAGGAATTATATTTTCCAACAATCTCTTCTCACTGAGGGAATGTACAGAGCAAGGATGTACACCTTGCTTCAGAAGTGAAGCCCAGATCTCCCAATCCCTACTGCTGACAGATGACACTCTCACAAGAACAAGGGTGGGTGAAAAGTGTCAAATGGTACTTTTTTCCCCTCTAATTATTTTATGTCAACTTAAAATTCTATTCAATCTCTCTGTCACATAATTTAAAATAATTAAAGACTTAGAGACTGACCCCAACGCTCAGTCACACAATCCCAGCTGACTGCAATGCCTCTCATCTGGATGACATCAGAAGCAACCCCTTGAACAGATATCACCACTGCCACCATGGGGAGAATGGCTCATGCCATTTACTGCACAGTAACATATTCCCATCTGCACCCAAACCTCATCACCTTCCCGTGACACCTGGGTAATCAGAGCCAGACCCTGCTCTCAGCCACACCAGGCTCCCATATTGGTTTGGGTTGGAAGGGACTTAAAGCCCATCCAGTGCCGTGCCACCCCCTGCCATGGGCAGGGACACCTTCCACTAGCCCAGGTTGCTCCAAGCCCTGTCCAACCTGGCCTTGGACACTTCCAGGGATGGGGCAGCCACAGCTTCTCTGGGCAACCTGTGCCAGGGTCTCCTCACCCTCACAGGGAAGAATTCCTTCCCAATATCCCATCTAACCCTGCCCTCTGGCAGTGGGAAGCCATTCCCCCTTGTCCTGTCACTTCGTCTCTTTTCCAAAGTCCCTCTTCAGCTCTCTTGGAGCCCCTTTAGGCACTGGAAGGGGCTTTAAGGTCTCCCTGAAGCCTTTGCTTTTCCAGGCTGAATACTCCAGCTTCTTCCCCTCCTCATTTCTGGGTTTCCCAGAAGCAGATGGGAAATAAGCCAAGAGGGAAGGAATCAGAGAAAGAGGCAGTGGTAAAAAGCAGGAACAAAACCAAACTCAAGGAGAAAATTGCCAAAGTTTGAATTAAACCCAAAATGTCAAGAAGTCCATTAAACAAATACCACAAAAGTAACCCTCCTCTCAAAATCATTCTCTTAGTTTCAGTTTATTCCTTGTGTAACCCCACTGAAAGAAGCAGCACTGGTCCACAAAATAATCTGGCCACATGCAAAAACTTTTTCCAGGCTGGGTGGCCACACTGCAGCTTCAGGGAGCCAAGATGGGCTCATCCCAGCCTGGGAGCAGGGGAAGGTGACAAAGCAGACCACACCACTGTGCAGGCCTTGCCCAGCACCCACTGCACCCCAGCCCAGGCCACCGCCGGGACGACAGAGCTCCCGCCCTCAGGGCCATCCAGCAGCCTGCAGGTGTGACGAGCAAACTGCTCTGCACGTGTTTTGTCTGTGCTGCTTTCCTCCTCTCCTCTGCTCCTTTCGCTGGTCACCTTCTGTTCTTTACTTACAGTTTCTGTTTCATCTTCAACTGACGTGCAGGTGCCACCGACAACCGCCAAACACACCCGCCACGACACCCGGCCTGCTCGGCGGGACAGCACCTCTGCTCTTCTGCTACTCAGCCTGAGGTAGATACACCTGAACAGACACCTTTTGCTCTCTGCAGAAGAATTCAGACACAAACCATCATGAGTGGAGCACATCTCCAGACTCCCCTTGCACGGCGATACCTGCCTGCAGGGCAGGGTCCCTTCCCCACAGCTCGTGCTGGTGGCACTCTGTGACCAACACAGCGTCCTCTCCATCGAGTGACACACACAGGACTCTTGGCCCAGTAGAATCACAGATTCACAGAATCATTTAGGTTGGAAAAGACTCTGAAGATCATCAAGTCCAACCGTTCCCCAGCACTGCCAAGGCCACCACTAACCCGTGTCCCTAGGTGCCACATCTGCAC
>NW_021938954.1:0-1739 GCF_001715985.3 Manacus vitellinus
CCAGGGGGTTAATGGGGGGAAAGGGGGTTAATGGGGGAGAGATACTCCATGGGCACCCAGAAGGGGGGGCCCATCCCATCCGCACCAGCAGCCCCGTCAGTGTCGTTATCCAGGGGACAACAGTGGGGAGACACCCCACAGAACCACCAAAAGACCAGGGGTCTCTGCCCCAGCCAGGCACCTCCATTCCATGTCTCTCTCCAACAGAGGGAGCCTCAGGTGCCCCGCAGGGCAAAGGTGGCCTGGAGAGGGAGGAAAGGGGACAGTGGTGCCAAAGACCCCCACAGATCCCTGGAAGGCCAAAGGGTGCCCTGGGTCCCTGCCCCAGAGCAGGATCCCTGTCCCCTCTCTCCACAAGAACCCCAGGTGCCCCCGGTGTCCTGGCCCAGAGCAAAGGTGGTTTGCAGAGCAGGACAGGGGCCATGAGGGTGTCCTGGGCTGGGGCACACGTGGGACCCCCAAGCACCAGCCCCTGGGAGGACCTGGCACCCATCCCCGGCCTGGGGGCACAGTAGGACCTCCAAATGCAACCCCCCAGCACCAAAACAGCACCACCCAGCCAGGGCACGGCCCGGCCGGAGCCACCACGTCCCCGTGTCCCCACGTCCGTCACCTCCTCGGAGCCGGAGCCGAAGATGAGCAGGTCGAAGGGGATGGCGGCCACCATGTCGATGAGGAACCAGCCCTTGAAGTAGTGGATGGCGATCTTGGCGGGGTGGCTGACCACCTCCTCGTTGGAGTTGACGTAGGTGGTGCGGAAGTTGATGAGGATGTCGATGATGAACATGATGTCCACGATGAGGTCCACCACGTTGAGGGGGCTGCAGGAGTAGCCGCAGTGGTGCCGCTGGGCCTCCTCGGAGTCGCTGAGCAGGAAGGCGGCCGAGTAGGGCGTGAAGATGGCCGTGTAGATGACGAGCAGCAGGATCAGCCAGTCCCACACGGCCTTGAAGGGGCTGTAGTGCAGGATGGTCCAGCGGTGGATGCGCGGCGCCTGCAGCTTGTACTCGGGGAGCACGTCGGCGCCCAGCGACAGCACCTGGGGGCACGGGGGGGTCAGTGCTGCACCCCCCCACCCCACAGGGCTCCGCTCCCCGGCCCAGGTAGAGGTGGCACTTGGAGATGAGGGTCAGGGGTGGCCTTGGCCACGCTGGGTGAACATTGGGCACGGTGGTGTTAAAATGAACAGTTTTGTAACTCTCTGGGGTGCAGAGGGACCCCAGCGCAGAGGGACCCCCGTGTGAGCCACAAGGGGTGCACGGGGGCCCTGACATGGGTGATGTGGGGTGAAGGGGAGTGGCTGGAGAGCACAGTTGGGACAAAGGCACCCCAACACCGAGTCACCCCACAAACCCCTTCTGCCCCACAGACACTGTTGGGGCACTTTCGAGACACTTCCCACCCCAAACACCCACAGACACGACTCTGTCCTGTGCCCCTCACCCTGTGCCACCCCCCGTGCCCCTCAACCTGCCCCACTCCCAACATCTCCATCTGGGGGGGGCACAGACGCCCCCCAGCATCTCCATCAGGAGAGCATAAATCCCCCCCCAGCCACCCTCACCATCTCCACTGGAGGGCACGGACCCCCTGTGCCCCCCATTCCCTGTGCAGGACACCTGGCACAGCCCTTGGGTGTGACCCCAGGGGTCCCTGGGCATTCTGGGGGGTCCCTGGGGGGGTCCCTCCCCTCCCTGCCACCACAGAGACTGTCACCATGTGCAGCCCCACGGTTCAGG
>NW_021938954.1:6166-7595 GCF_001715985.3 Manacus vitellinus
CTGCCCAGGTGCCCCACAGCAGCACTGACACAGGCCCTTGCACCCACCCAGCCACCCCAGCAGGTTCCCAGACCCTCTGGACCCCACACGCCTGAACACCAACACCCACCTGCCTCACCGACCCTGGGGGGGCCAGGGGAGACCCTTGGGGACACCCATGGCCAGACAGACACCGACCCCCATGACACCTCGTGACCCCGCAGGTGTCACCCAACGTGGTCACCACTGGCACTGACCACTGGCCAGGTGACACCTGGCTGCAGTGACACCTGGCCCTGGTGAGGACACCCCAACGCAGGGGACACCCCAATAGTGCAGACACCCTAATGCTGTGGGGACCCTCTGGCACTGGGGACATCCCAACCGTGGTGACCCCCCGCCCCGCTGTCCCCCGGGGGTGGCACTGGGGTACTCACGTCGCTGAGCTGGGGCGTGGCGGTGCCCTCGGGACCCCCCGACATGGGCACGGGGGACACACGGCCGCCCTGGGCAGGCGGCGACAGCGGCACCACTGCTGGTGGCACCCGTGGCAGGGTGGGGGACGAGCCCTCTGACGGGGTGACGTCCCCAGGGGAGGGGGTGACGTCCCGGAGGGCGGTGCACCCGCCCCAGCACCGACCCCCACCCCGTGACGCTGGCACTGACCCACACCCGCCCCACGGCCACGGGCCACTGGCGAGGGGACGGCCACGGGACCACCCGGGACACAGCGAGGACCACCTGGGACATGGTAGAGACCACCTGGGACACGGTGGGGACCACCTAGGGAGACAGTGAGGATCACCTGGGACATGGCATGGACCACCTGGGTATGTAAGGGACCACCCGGGGACATAATGGGGACCACAACAGCCACGTGCCATCAGCCCTCCCCACGCCACAGCCACGGCCACCATGGCACAGCTGGACACAGCTCTGGGCCCAATCGTGGCACTGGGTGGACATGGGGGCTCCGAGTGGGAGATGCCCCCCAACCCTGGTCACGGGGGGCCCGGGGTGGGTGATGCCCCCCAACCCTGGTCATGGGGTGCCCATGGGGGATGATGCACCCCCAACCCCGGGGGGCATTAGGAGAGCCCCAAACCCTGCCAGACCCCCAGAGACACTCACCACAACCCCTGATGCCCCCCCTTAGTGTGGGGGCATCCCTGGGACCCCACACCCACTCACAGTAGGACAAGCCACGGGACCCCCTTCCTCAAGCAGTGGGGACCCCCTGGAGCCCCCGGGCTCCCCAGATGCCCTCACAGCCTTCCAGAGACGTCTGCTGCAGCTGCTGGTGCCACCCCCTGTCAGTGTCCCCCCTCCCAGTGCGACGACATCCCTGAGCCCCCGCACCCACGCGTGGCAGGACGAGTGGCATGCAGGTCCCTTTTCCCACCGGGGGGAGACCCCCTGAAAATCCCGAGACCCCCAAGCTCTCCAAAAC
>NW_021938954.1:20941-21863 GCF_001715985.3 Manacus vitellinus
CACGGGGGCACCGGGTCACGAGGACACGGGGACATGGGGACACCAAGACACGGGGACTCCGGGATACAGGGCCAGGGAGACACTGGAACACCGGGAGATGGGGACATGGGGTCAGTGGGGCCGCGGCAGAGCCTCCAGGCACAGCCCCAGCCATGTCCTGTCAGGCCCAATCCTGCCATCCTGGCCCAGCCCAGTCCCCTTCCGAGTACCAGTCCTTGTCCCAGTCCCAATCCTGATCTAATCCTAATCTCAATCCTAATTTTAGCTCCAGTCCAATTTAGTCCTGGTCCCACTTGCAGTCCTGTCCAGTCGAAATCCCAGTCCCAGTTCCCACCTAGTCTCTATCCAGTCCAGTTCTGGTCTGGTCTGCCCATCTAGTCCAAACCCCAGTTCCATTTCAGTCCAGTCCAAGTCCCAGTTCCGGCTCTGCTCCTCGTCCTAGTCCACTCCCAGACCAGTCCAGTCCCTTCCCAGTCCAACCCAATCCCATTCCAGTCCAAACCCAAATCCAGTCCAATCCTGGTCCCAGACACAAAGATCAGTCCCAGTCCAGTCAGGGTCCCATCACTGTCACAGTCCAGCCTAATCCCAGTCCCAGTCATGGTGCTGGTCCCAGTCCCAGTCCAGTCTCACTGCAGTCCAGTCCAGTCCTAGTCCCAATCCAGTCCTAATTTCAGTCCTGGTCTAAGTCCAGTCCAGGGCCAAGTCCCTGTGCCAGTTCAGTCCAGTCCCAGACCCAATCATGATGCTGGTCTGGGTGCTGGTCCCAGTTCCAGTTCAGTCCCAGTTCAGTTCCAGTCCCAATCTGAGTTCCAGTCCCAATCCCATTCCCAGTCCAGTCCTAGTTCAAATCTCACTCCCAGGCCTATTTCAATCCCACACAGTTAATTCCTGGTTCCAGTCTAGTCCTGGCCCTAGTCCG
>NW_021938954.1:26847-28204 GCF_001715985.3 Manacus vitellinus
CTGCCGCTGCTGCTGCAGGGCCCCGACGAGTCCCCCGAGCTCTTCCCGCTCCCCCCGGAGCTGGTCCTCGAGGTGCCACTCCAGCACCCCACGTGAGTGGGGCTGCGACCCCCCGGGGCCCCCCTGGCCAGGGGACCCCCTGGGACACCCCTCCGGGCTGAGATCCAACGGGGTCGTTCCTGGAGAGGGGATGGAGGGGATGGAGGGGATGGAGGGGGCATGGAGGTTGGGACCCCCGCTGGGGACGTGGGGCTGTCGTGGGGCTGATTCCATCCCTGAGTGGGATACCAGTCTGCTGACCCCCTCCCTGGGAAACTGCCCCCTTCCCGGGCTGGGATGCTGCAACCCTGGTCCCTTCTGTCACTGGTATACTGGTCTGCTGGTCTCCTTGCACGGGACACCGGGAGCCTGGGCTGCTGACCTCCTCCCGGGCTGGACAGTGGGATATTGGGATGCTGATCCTCTCCCTGACTGGGATACTGGTCTGCTGACTCCCTCCCTGGCTGGGTACTGGGATACTGGGGTGCAGGTGGGATGGAGATTGGGGATCCAGGGTGGGGCCAGCGTGGGGCAGACGTGGGTCCGTGAGGGTCCGGCTGCAGCCCCCCCGTGCCCCCCAGGCTGGAGTGGTTCTCGGAGCTGGGGCTGCGCTGGCACGCGCTGCCAGCCGTGGCCAACCTGCTGCTGGAGATCGGGGGGCTCGAGTTCCCCGCGGCCCCGTTCAACGGCTGGTACATGGGCACCGAGATCGGCTCCCGCAACCTCTGCGACCGCCACCGCTACAACGTGCTGCCCGTGAGACCCCACACCCCCAGCACCCTCTGGGACCCCACCAGAACCTCCCCAGCACCCCCAGCACCGCATTGGGACCCCCCCAGGACCACTCTGGGACCCCCCCAGGACCTGACTGGGACCCCCTGGCACAGCCCGGGACCTCACTGGGACCACCCCTGGCACTCCCCAGCACCAAACCGGGACCCTTCTCGGGACCCCCTGGGACACCCCAAGGACTCCCCTGGGAACCTATTGGGAACCTTTGGGACCCCTCACTGGGATACCCCAGGACCCACCAGGACCCTCCAGGATCTCCTCTGGGACCTCCCCTGGAACCCCATTTGGACCCTTGGGCCAAGCTCCCGTGGGACCCCTCTGGGACCCCACAAGGGCTCCACTGGCTGACACCCTCCGGCTGAGCCCCCTGCCCGACCCCCCAGTGAGCCCTCCCTCGATTGCCCCCCACAGGAGGTGGCCCAGCGCATGGGGCTGGACACGGGGACCAGCTCCTCCCTCTGGAAGGACCGGGCGGCCGTGGAGGTGAACGTGGCCGTGCTGCACAGCTTCCAGGTGGGACCCCTGC
>NW_021938954.1:33229-34320 GCF_001715985.3 Manacus vitellinus
GAGCAGGGCTGCAGGGTATGGGGACACGGCCCACAGTGTGCAGGGAGCCAGGGACACTGTCCCCACAGGTGTCTCCCTGGGCCCCATGGTGCTGGTGTTTGGGTGCCGCTCGTCTGCCCTGGACCACATCTACTGCGAGGAGATGGAGCAGGCGCGGGAGCAGGGGGCCCTCAGCCAGGTGCTCACGGCCTTCTCCCGCCAGCCCGGCACCCCCAAGGTGTGACGGGGACAGGGGTGGGATGGGAACAGCATGGGGACACACTGGAGTAAGGATGGAGCGGGGGAGGGGGTGTGATGGGGACAGGGATGGGGACAGAAATGGAGGGATCCATGGTCAGGCGCTCACAGCTTTCTCCTGCCAGTCCAGGACCCACAAAGTGTGACAGGACAGGGATGGGACGGGGACGGGATGGGGACAGGGATGGGATGAGGACAGGATGGAGGGGCCCCTCAGCCAAGGTGCTCATGGCCTTCTCCTGCCAGCCTGGGACCTCCAAGGTGGGATGGGGACAGGGACAGGATGGGGACAGGGATGGAGCTGGGGAGGGGACTGTGATGGGGACAAGGACATGGATGAGATGGGGATAGAAATGGAGGGGATGGGGATCAGTGGGTGACACAAGGCCAGGGATGGAGAAGAGGAAGAGAGGGGCCAAGGACACCCACGGGGACAGGGACAGGATGGGGACACAAAGGCACGAAGGGAGGAGGGGCTGGGGAGGGGCATGAGGACAGAGACGGCGCACAGGGGGTGGGGATGGGGACCTGGGGACAGGCTGGGTGGTGCCAGGTGCCATCGGCCCCGCGGTGTCCCCAGACCTACGTGCAGGACGTGCTGCGGGCACAGCTGGCGGCCGAGGTGCACCAGGTGCTGTGCCAGCGCGGGGGCCACATGTACGTGTGCGGGGACGTCACCATGGCCACCGAGGTGCTGCAGACCGTGCAGCACATCCTGGCCCAGGAGGGAGACATGACGCTGGGGCAGGCGGGGGACGTCATCAGCGAGCTGAGGGTAAGGGCTGGGACCCCACGGGGACCCCCCGGGGACCCCCCGGGGGACCCCGTCCCCAGCCTGACCCCCGTCCCGCAGG
>NW_021938954.1:42614-44521 GCF_001715985.3 Manacus vitellinus
GGTGTCACCAGTGCCACCAACTCCCCCATGGTCACCTGCTGTCAGGGAGTCTTTGGGGACACGTGTGTCACCAGTGCCACTGGGACCCCCCAYGTTCACGCCAGCAGGCCCAGCAGCCACCTGCTGCCACGGAGCCTGCTAGGGGCACGCGTCACCCACAGCACCGGGACCCGACTGGGCCACGCCAGCGGCACTGAGACCCCCACGTGGCCACGCCACCAATGCCAGCAGGGACAGCAGCCACCCGCTGGCACACGTGTCCCCTGCAGCGCTAGGGCCCCACGTGTCACCCACAGCACCGGAGCCCTGCCCAGCCCCCGTGGCCCTGCCCACCTGCGGGCGCACTGCGGGGCGGGCAGCACGGCGTCGGGCAGCGTCACCTTGGTGTGCTCGGGGACGTGGCTCTGGTTCAGGGCGCGGGTGGCAAACAGGACGTCGTAGTCGACGCAGCACAGCAGGAACGTGCTGAAGGTGACGACGAACAGGAACTGCCTGGGGGGCAGGGGGGTCAGCGAGATCCTCGTGTCAGGTCCACGTGGCACCGTGTGCTGACAACGAGCTGTCACTTACACCAGCTCCAGGACATCTGAGAGCACGACGCAGGCGAAGCCATTCCTCTGGTGGAAATGGTAGATGTAGGGGGGGGTTAAGGAACCTGTGAGGGTGTGACAGACCCCACCGTGCCATTCCCCCATTCTTGGGGTCCTCCCATGTCCCTCCATGTTCCCCCACAGTGCCACCAAGGGCTGTGCCAGGATATTTTGGTGAAGAAACTGTCCAGGTCCTTGATGTGGTGCCACGAGTCTGTGAGGGAAACACATGGGGGGTCAGGTGGGAATGGGGTATGCACCCCCCAGCCTGGGACCCCCACCTTGGGAGCCACAAATCCCCACCTGGGACTGCCCCGAGACACACAACCCCCACCTGGGACCCACAAAGCTCCTCACCTGGACTCATAAACCCCCCACCTGGGACCCACAAACCTCCTCACCTGGGACTCATAAACCCCCCACCTGGGACCCCCAGACGGCCCACAGGGACCCCTGGATCCCCTGCCAGGTGGGGCCCCGGTACCTGTTGGGCCCTCGGTGACGTGCAGCAGCAGTTCCTCCTCATCCTCGCCCGGGGGCGAGTCCTCCTCGCAGTCCTCCAGCCGCTGGTATTCCCGGTATTCCGGGTACTCCGGGTCCTTCTCTCCCTGCTCTGCCATCACCTGCGGGGACACCTGTCGGCACCGGCTGCCGCGGTGGGGCGGCCGTGGGGCAGGTTTGGGGCACCGGAAATGCCGCTGAGGTCCCGCAGCGTCACTCGCATGCCCCAAATTCGGGTGGCCTGAGCTGGCCCCGGCCTCGGGCAGGTGACACTACGGGTGACACCGCAGGTGCCACCAGCCTGTCCTGTCCCACCGGCTGAACCAGTGTCAGGGCCTGCCATGACCCCGCGGGGTCCCGTGGGACAGACCCCCCTGCCCAGCCCGAGGGACCCCAATTGACCCCCCATGCTGTGCTGCCCCCCGCAGTCCGCGTGGGGGGACCCCCCTCCCCATGGGCCCTGTACCCACAGCCCCCACATCCCTCATCTCCACAGACCCCCTCTCCACGGTCCCCTGTACCCACAGACCCCCTTTCAGTGCCAGGGGGCAGCAGCCGGGAGCGGGACCAGCTCAGAGCCAGCCCTCTGTCCCAGTGTCCTCTCAATGCCCTGGGGACCCCCTGCCCGGGAGAGGACGGGACCCCCTGGTGGGGGGCAGGACCCCACACCCTCGGGACAGGACCACCCCCCAGAGCAGGGGAACCCCCAGCCCCCAAGGGGAGGACAGGACTCTAAACCCTTGGAGGGGACCGTCATCCCCCTGGTGACCCCCTCCCCTCGGCACAGGATGGGACCCCCACCCCTGGAGCAAGACA
>NW_021938954.1:48711-50198 GCF_001715985.3 Manacus vitellinus
CGGCATCGCCGCCTTCCAGGGGCTCTCCAACCTGGCACTCAATGGTGAGCGGGGGCCGTGGGATGGGACCTGGGGGGCTGCGGGGCAGGACCCCTTCCAAACACCACCTCTGCCCCCCACCCCACAGGCATCGTACTGGGAACCATCTTCGTCGGCGGCTCCCTGATGGCTGGGGATGAGCTCTCACCAGGTGACCTCATGTCCTTCCTGGTGGCCTCGCAGACGGTGCAAAGGTCAGGGCAGGGCCTGGTGTTACCCCGAGTACCTCCAGCACCCCCCCATTCCCCACAGCCTGCTCTGGCACAGCTCTGAGCACAGCCTCTCCCCTTGTGCACCCCAGGTCCTTGGCCAACATCTCCATCCTGATGGGGCAGGTAGGTGGGGCAGGGGCTCCTGGCACCCTGAGGGCTGGGGGTCTGGTTCTGGGGGTCTGAGGGTGCTCCCACTGCCCCCCCCGCAGGTGGTGCGGGGTCTGAGCGCCGGCGCCCGTGTCTTTGAGCTGCTGACACTGGAGCCCCTCGTGCCTCTGCAGGGGGGGGCCTCCATCCCTGCCCACTCCCTGCATGGCCGCATCTGCTTCCACCATGTTTCCTTCAGGTGAGCCCCCTGTGATCCCCCGTGCTGCCCTGCAGGCTGTGGGGCTGGCACCGTGTCCCCGCAGCCCCCACAGCCTCCCTCTCCTCTGCCTACAGTTATCCCACCCGGCCTGGCTACCCGGTCCTGCAGGACTTCAGCCTCACTCTGCCCCCCTGTCAGACTGTGGCCATCGTAGGACCCTCCGGAGGAGGTACCAGCCCACCTAGGACCCTCTGAACCCCCACGTCATAGCCCGGCGGGACCTCAGTGTCCCAGCCCCTCACCTCTCCCTGGGCACGTCCTCCTGCACCCCAGTCCTCTGCTCGGTGCACCCAGTGGGTGCCAGGGACTGGGACCCCTCCAGTGCTGCCAGAGCCGAGGGGCTGAGGGGTCCCCTCCATAGGGAAGTCGACAGTGGCAGCACTGCTGGAGCGGTTCTACGAGCCCACGGCAGGAACCATCACCTTGGACGGGCACGACATTGCCGGCCTGGACCCCTCCTGGCTGCGGGGGCAGGTCATTGGCTTCATCAGCCAGGTGGGGACAGGTGGGAACAGGGGGGACAGGTTGGCTGGCTGTCCCCAGGGCTCAGCACTGAGGCCCCGGGCGCTGCCGCAGGAGCCGGTGCTGTTTGCGACGACCATCATGGAGAACATCCGCTTCGGGAAGCCAGAAGCCTCTGATGCTGAGGTGTACGAGGCTGCCCGGCAGGCCAACGCCGACGGCTTCATCCGCAGCTTCCCCCAGGGCTACGACACCGTTGTGGGTACGGCCGGGGCGGGAGGGGGACGGGCGGGTGTGGGACCCTGACAGGAGTGACCCCGGTCTCATGGCAACACCGTCTGCACGGGAGGGATGGGGTTTGGGTGGGGAGGGTCCCTGGCCCCCGATCCCGTGCTGTCCCCCCATCC
>NW_021938954.1:53170-56039 GCF_001715985.3 Manacus vitellinus
CACGTCTTCGCCTACGGGGCCGTGTCCCTGCGCCGCGTGCTCTGGGGCGGCTTCTTCCTGGGCTCGCTGGGGCTGCTGCTGCTCGTGTGTGCCGAGCGCGTCGCCTACTTCCTCACCTACCCCCACGTCACCAAGCTGGACGAGGTGGCCGCCCGCAACCTCACCTTCCCGGCCATCACCATCTGCAACCTCAACGAGTTCCGCTTCTCCAAAATCACCCGCAACGACATGTACCACGTGGGCGAGCTGCTGGCGCTGCTCAACGAGCGCTACGAGATCAGCAACCCGCAGCTGGCCGAGCCCCACGTCCTGGCTGCCCTGAGGGACAAGGCCAACTTCAAGAACTTCAAGGCGAAACCCTTCAGCATGGCCGAGTTCTACAACCGCACGGGCCACGACCTGGCCGAGATGCTGCTGCAGTGCACCTTCCGTGGCACCGGCTGCACCGCCCGCAACTTCACCGTGGTGAGTGCCCGGAGGGCAGGGCAGGGACCCCCGTGTGTCCCCGGGGCTGTGGAGGGACGTGGGTGTCCTGCCAGGGTTGGCCACCCCTAGGTGAGCTCCTCCTCCCATCTCGATGCACGTGGGCACAGCGAGGATGGGGAGGGGACCCCCGTGTGCCCCCGGGGCTGTGGAAGGACATGGGTGTCCTGCCGGGGTTGGGCATTGGCAGCTGAGCCCCTTCTTCCATCCCACTTTTGCATCTCACCACCCATGGCACCATCAGCCCCTGCCCACCTTCTTGGGCACTGCAGAGGGACCTGGGTGTCCTGCCAAGGTCAGGCACCTGCGGGTGAGCCCCTTCTCTGGCTGGCCGGTGCATCCCCCCGCCCAGAACACCATCAGCCCCTGCCCACCCCTCTGGACGCAGCGGCTGCCAGCCAGGGGTGTCCCTGCTCTGCACGCTGCAGGGGTGCCAGGCGGCTGGGAACGCTGCCCAGGCTGGAGCGGGGCTGTGCTGGGGGCTCTGTGCAGGGTTGGGGCTCTGCTGGCATGCAGGCACCGGGATGGGGTGGTGGTGGGTGCGGGATGCTCACGGGTATGGGGTGCTCACAGCTTTGGGGTGCTCACCTGTACAGGGTGCTCACAGGTACAGCCCCCAGCTCCACTCCCCCGTTCCAGCTCCAGGTACCACCTGGGCACTGCCAGCAGCAGCCGCTGCCCTGGCTGTTGGCACAGAGGCTCCCAGGGGCAGCTCCTCCACACCTGGCACAGGTGGGGGTCCCTGTGAAAGCACTGGCCCCACCACTGCCCCCAGAGCAGGGCAGGGACAGTGGTACTAGCTGGGATCATGGCACATGCATGGCAGGCAGGGACGGTGGGACGGGCAGTGACGGTGGCACAGGCAGGACAGGCACATCCCTCATACTGCAGCAGTGTGCTGCGGATGCTGGGCAGCCCGTGCCCGCTGTGCCTAGTGCCCATCTCTGTTCCCAGCGATTACTGTCACCTTAATGCTCTTAGAGCACCAATTCATTCTCTGGAGCTCAGGGACAAGCTGCCCTTCAGCAGCTCCGTGCCCTCCCCATGGCCCCTGTGCCCCCACACCCTTGGCTGGAGCCACTCTGCCAGTGCCCCTGCAGCAGGACCAGGTGCTGGCGTTGGCTCCCAGGCTCGAGGGGCAGGACATATGGCTGGAGGGCCTAGTCCTGGATTGGGATCCTCTGCCCTGGGCTGTGGCACTGTGCTCTGGCACTGTGTCCCTGCGCCTCGTCCCACCCCATCCTCAGGGTCCCCAAGGTCCCTGGGCACGTGGCAAAGGCCCAAGGGCCATCAGGGTGGGCTGTGCCCCCTTCTTGCCTCCACCAGGGCCGGCGGGATGGGGCAGGATGGCAGTGCGGGGACATGGGTCCAGGGATGGAACAGCAGAGAGTGGGAACAGCAGGTCCCCAGGGTGCAGGGCTGGGGGCCCCTGGGTGACCTGCGTGTGGGAAGCAGGAAGGCTGGAAGTGCCAGGGCCATGTCCCAGTCCCTGTCCCCAGCCATACCCTCCCCAGGCATCCCCATGCCGGGCAGTCGTTGCCATGACACCCGCCCCCCCTTTTCCTCCTTGGGCACCGTGTTACCATGGTGACAGGTCCCCACTTTGGGAGCAGCTCGTTTCCACAGCAACGCCCCCTCCCCCCATGGGACACTGGGAGGGGGCACCCACAGAGGGGGGGATGTGACCCCAGGGGGCTGTATGGCAGGACTGGGGTCCATAGGGCCAGTCCTGGGGCCTCTGGATCACTCTGGGAGCCCTGTCTGTGGATGCCAGTCCCTGAAGGCTCAAGGTCACCCTCAGGTCCCTGGCTGGGGGTGCAGGTCCCCAGGGTTGCTGGGGTGGCTGGCCCAGGACAGGCTCTCAGGTTCTTAGGGGACACGGTGGCCTCTGCTACTGTGACTGAGTCCCAGTCTCCATCACCATCCTGGCTTGTGCCCTCCCTGCTCAAGTGTCCCCACGTGTCCCCTGGAGCCTCACTGAAACCCAATATCCCTGCAGAGTCGCGGCAGCCCAGGCACGGGGCGGGCACTGTCACCGTTCTGGCCTTGTTCTGGGCCCTGGCGGGCTCTGGGATCCTGTCCCGAGGCACTGGGATCCTGCACTGAGTCCTGAGGGGCACTGGGATCCCTTCCCAGGGCACTGGGATCCTGCACTGGCTCCTGAGGGGCACTGGGATCTTGCCCTGTCCTCACAGGGTCCCACAGTGTCACCCAGGCCCCGTCCCCGTGTCCCCTGTGTCCCCGCAGATCTTCACACGCCTGGGGAAGTGCTACACGTTCAACCCGGGGGGGCCGGGGCGCGAGGTCCTGACCACGCTGCAGGGGGGCTCCGGCAACGGCCTCGAGCTCATGCTCAACGTGCAGCAGGAGGAATATCTGCCTGTCT
>NW_021938954.1:57844-58958 GCF_001715985.3 Manacus vitellinus
CTGTCCCCGAGTGTCCCCCCCCCGGCCAGGGGTCCTGGGGCTCCCTGTCCCACCCGTGCCCCCCCAGACTTCCTGGTGACGAAGGACAGCGAGTACTGCGCGTGCCGCACGCCCTGTGCCATGGTGCGCTACGGCAAAGAGCTCTCCATGGTGAAGATCCCCAGCAAGGCCTCGGCCAAGTACCTGGCCAAGAAATTCAACAAGACAGAGCAGTACATCGCGTGAGTGACACTGCCACCCCTGCCGCCACTACCGTGTCACCCTCTGCCCCGCCAGCGCACCGCGTGGCACAGCGTGACCGTGTGACGTGGCACAGCACAGCCACGCGGCACCCCCAGCATGTGAACTGGTGTGACATGGCACAGCGTGACAGTGTGACATGGCACACAGCATGAACCAGCACGGTGTGATACGGCATCCCCGGGAGCCATGAACTGGCACAGCCCAGAGGGATGTGACATGGCATGGCCACAGGGTGTCCCCAGCACACGGGAACTGGCACAGCACAGTGTCACAGTGTGACATGGCACAGCCACATGGCATCTCCAGCACATGTGAACTGGCCCAGCACGATGTGATGGTGTGATATGGCACATTATGGCCACACCGTGTCCCCCAGCACACGTGCACTGCTGTGACATGGCACAGCCACACAGCGTCCCCAGCACGCGTAAGCTGGCACGGCACAGTGTGATGGTGGGACACAGCATGGCACAGCCACATGGCATCGCCAGAATCCCTGAACTGGCACAGCGCGGCACGGTGTGATGGTGTGACAAGGCATGGCCATACGTCCCCAGCACACGTGAACTGCCCAGCATAGCACAGCCTACCCTGTGCAAATATGCCCCAGCAAAGGGAAAAACACGTGGCACTGCATGGCACAGCACAACATGGCATGGTACAGATGGCACCGCATGGCATGACACTACGTGGCACAGCCCAGTATGGCGCAGCATGGCACGGGGCCCCAGAATACAGCCCAGCACATCCTTGTGTCCCCCAGCACCAGGCAGACCCCTCTGCCCATTCCCCTGTGCCCCACGGCACAGTCCAGCCCCCCCCAGCACAGCCTGGCACAGCCCCCCGGCCTCCTGTGCCTGACGCTGTCCCC
>NW_021938954.1:69427-71075 GCF_001715985.3 Manacus vitellinus
TCCGATCAGGGCTGGCTCCACAGGGGTGGAGCCGCTGGCCGCCCTGGGCCGCTGCCTGTCTGTGACTCAGCCACCCCTGCGGAAAGCAGAAGTGTCCCTCTGCCCCCCTGGCTGCCATCACCCTTTCCAGTGAGGTCATGCCCCTGGCTCCCAGGGACTGCATGTCCCCTGTGCCACTGTCCTACCGGGTCTCTGTGGTGGCACCTGGGGGTCAGGGGGCTGGGACCCCCTTTTTGGGCATTATGGTGGGAGCGCGATGTTCCCGAGAACAATCCCAGCGTGTTCCCAAACTAATCCTGAGCTGCCCACAGGATTAAACCCCAAAAGCTGCTTAGCACTGGGAACAGCAATGCCATCCTGCTCCAGCACCCCAGCACCCACCGAGGTGGTAGCCCAGCACCATGTCTCCCCGGAGGAGGGTCCCATCCGGAATTTGGGGGGGGTTTTGAATGCTGGCGGCGGCTTGGCGGGCGCCCGGGGAGAGCGGCGTGGCAGGGCGGATAATCTGCTCGCTGGAATGTGGATGTGCTGGCTCTGGCCCCGGGAGCGGGGGATTAGGGAGCAGCCGGAGCAGGGTAGCACCGAATTTTGGGAAAAGGTGGGATGTAGGGCCTTGGTGAGGGCTTGAGAAGCCGCGGCTTTGGCAAATGCTGAGATCACGACTCCTCGAGCCTCACTGTGGCCACCGTGCTGGCACCCCAGCAGTGATGGTGACGAGGACGGTGATGCCACCCATGTGAGACGCAGTCATCCGTCACCACCCTCCTCGGTCCCCACCGTCACGTGGGGCCACCTCCCGCAGCAATAAACCCTCACGCCGGTGCCGGAGGGGTCAGCGCGGGGCCCAGGGAGCTGCCGAGGGGCAAGTGTGGGATGAAGTTGGGTTGGGCAGGGGAACTGTGGGGCTTTGGGGGGTCAGGCACTGCTGTGGCCCCCTGGGTCTGGCACCCTGCCCACACCCTGCGGGGTTGGGTGCTTGCCCGGGGTCCCGTTGCCCCGGCTCTGCTCCCCTCCCGGCGTTTGTCTTGGCCACAGCTCTCCCATTCCAACCAGTGGCCAAGACAAACCAGCCTGGAGCCAGCACGGCCCGAGGAGGGGCAGCCCTGGCCCCTGCCCACGGCACTGCCCTGGGGACACCCCCTGAGCCCCCTCTTTCCCCCCAGGTTATGCTGCCCCGACAGCGACCCCTGAGCCCCCGCGAGAAGGAGAAGGGCTAAGCTGACGGTGCCGGGGGCCGTGCCGGCACCATGACCCACTCCCAGGTGTCCTCCGAGCTCCACCACATCGTCTCCACAGCCTTCCAGAGCGTAAGTGCCACTGTGGCGGCGGGCACAGCCCCGCGGCTGGGGGGGCGGGGGGCTGCACCCCCTGATGCTGCCCGGAGGGGTGAGGGGTGGCACAGCACGGCCCCATCACTGGGCTGTGGGGTGCTGGAAGTGCCCCGTGGCACCGCCACATTGCTCAGGCGTGGGCAGGGCTGTGGGGTGCTGGCAGAGCAGCTCAGCCGTGGGGCAGGGCTGTGCCCCACAGCAGCCCCCCAGGGCAGGCCAGGCCAGCTGTGCCGGGGCGGTGAGTGCCCTTGGGGCTGGCGCGGTGCCGGTGCCGTTGGTGCCGCAGCTGTGGCGGTGCCCTCGGTGCCCACGGTGCC
>NW_021938954.1:75963-77042 GCF_001715985.3 Manacus vitellinus
AGGGACGGGGGTCCCAGGGATCCCGGCGCTGACCTGGCCATGCCACAGGTGTTCGTGGAGCTGAACGAGCTGGTGGTGGACAAGAACCAGGAGCTGCAGTGGAAGGAGACGGCGCGCTGGATCAAGTTTGAGGAGGATGTGGAGGAGGAGACCGACCGCTGGGGCAAACCCCACGTGGCCTCCCTCTCCTTCCGCAGCCTCCTGGAGCTCCGCAAGACCCTGGCCCACGGTAGGGAGCTGGGGTCACCCCGTGGCGCCCGCGGTGAGGGGGGTCCCGTTCCCGCTGGCCTCAGCCCCCTGTCCCTTGCCAGGGGCTGTGCTCCTGGATCTGGACCAGAAGACACTGCCAGGGGTGGCTCACCAGGTGGTGGAGCAGATGGTCATCACAGACCAGATCCGGACCGAGGACCGCGCCAATGTGCTGCGGGCGCTGCTGCTCAAGCACAGGTGGGCACAGGGAGCGTGAACGCAGCCCCCTCCCCTGGGCTCTGCTCCCCAGGCCACAGGGCCGGCGCTGTCCCCAGGATCCTGGTGATGGCTGTACTGTCAGCCACGGACAGACCTGGCTCTGTCCTGCAGCCACCCAAGCGATGAGAAGGAATTCTCCTTCCCGCGGAACATCTCGGCGGGCAGCCTGGGCTCCCTGCTCGTGCACCACCACAGCACCAACCACGTGGCTGAGGGCGCCGAGCCGGCTGTCACCGAGCCCCTCATCGCTGGCCACGCTGCCGAGCACGACACACGTGTGGACGTGGAGCGGGAGGTGGGTGCCACGGCCCCCAGCCCTGCCCGTGCCCTCGGGAGGGGCCTGACCCCAGCCCCCGCTCTGTCCCTGCAGAGGGAGGTCCTCACCCCCACGCCCCCAGCCGGCATCACTCGCTCCAAGTCCAAGCATGAGCTGAAGCTGCTGGAGAAGATCCCGGACAATGCCGAGGCCACGGTGGTGCTTGTGGGTACGGAGGGGTGGGCAGGGCAGGGGGGTGGGGACAGTGTGTTGGGCCCTTGACTGACCTCTGTGCCCCCCAGGCTGTGTGGAGTTCCTGGACCAGCCCACCATGGCCTTTGTGCGGCTGCAGGAG
>NW_021938954.1:79547-82020 GCF_001715985.3 Manacus vitellinus
CAGGCCCCCCCCCTTCTCCTGCAGGGTCCCTGTGCCTTTTCCCTCTGTCCTGGGTGTGGGTCAGTGGCTCCATCTGTCCCCGCTATAGCTGTGCCCACTCAGCTGCCTCCAGCTCCCAGTGTCTTACCTTCCATCTCTCTTCAAGTCCAGCTACTGTGTGGGGTGACTCCGTGCCCCCCCTCGCCCTGGGGGGCACAGCCAGCACCCCCACCCAGTGTCTCTCTCCCCCTGCAGAAGCTGAGCGTGCCCAGCGGGTTCTCGGTCACGGCCCCGGACAAGCGGGGCTGGGTGATCAACCCCCTGGGTGAGCATAGCGACTTCCCCGTGTGGATGATGGTGGCCAGTGGCCTCCCTGCCGTCCTCGTCTTCATCCTCATCTTCATGGAGACCCAGATCACGACGTGAGCGCAGCAGGGCTGGGTGGGGTCATCGGTGTGGCCGGGGGAAGCTGTGCCAACCGTCTGCCCTTGTGCCCAGGCTGATCATCAGCAAGAAGGAGCGGATGCTGCAGAAGGGCTCTGGGTTCCACCTCGACCTCCTGCTCATCGTGGCCATGGGTGGCTTCTTTGCGCTCTTTGGGCTGCCCTGGCTCGCCGCGGCCACCGTGCGCTCGGTCACCCACGCCAATGCCCTCACCGTCATGAGCAAGGCCGTGGCACCCGGGGACAAGCCCAAGATCCAGGAGGTGAAGGAGCAGCGGGTCACTGGGCTGCTGGTGGCCGTGCTCGTTGGTAGGTCTGGCCCTGGGGGAAGCCGGGATGCTGCGGTGGTGTGAGGGGAGGGGCTGGGGAGCCTGAGGGGGCTGTAGCTGTGCAGGGGCAGTGTGGGCACTGGAGCTGGGGCACCCCGAGCCCTGGCCAAATCATCGTGGCCGTGCTGTTCCCTGTGGGTGCAGGGGCAGTGTGGGCACTGGAGCTGGGGCACCCGAGCCCTGGCCAAATCATCGTGGCCGTCCTGTTCCCTGTGGGTGCAGGAACGCGGGACCTTCTCCATGTGATGGGGGCGAGCAGGGAGGGTGGAGTGGGGTGAGGGGGCTATGCTGACCCCCCTGCCCAGGCTGACCCTGCTCTGGCCCAGGGCTGTCCATCGTCATCGGGGACCTGCTGCGGCAGATCCCGCTGGCTGTGCTCTTCGGCATCTTCCTCTACATGGGTGTCACCTCCCTCAACGGCATCCAGTTCTACGAGCGCCTGCAGCTGCTGCTGATGCCCCCCAAGCACCACCCTGATGTCAGCTATGTCAAAAAGGTGGGGAGGGACCCTGGGGAGAGTCGCTGGGGGCAGGACCCTTGGCTGGGGCAGCAGCCAGCCGGGGGCACCCCTGGGTGGGGGCACTGGGGCGTCCGCAGGGCAGGCTCTGGCAGAGCCTTGCTTAGGGGGGCAGAGGGGGCCAGGGCAGTTCCTCGGGGGCAGCCAGACCCCGGCAGGGCCATGGGCCGTGTTTGGGGTGTGGGGGTACCCCTGGGCAGGCTGTGCCCATGGTGGGAAGGGCACGAGGAGCCCGGCCCACGCTGACATGTGCCCGTGCCAGGTGCGCACGCTGCGCATGCACCTCTTCACCGGGCTGCAGCTGGGCTGCCTGGCCGTGCTCTGGGCCGTCATGTCCACCGTGGCCTCCCTGGCCTTCCCCTTCATCCTCATCCTCACCGTGCCGCTCCGCATGTGCCTGCTCAGCCGCATCTTCACCGACCGGGAGATGAAGTGTGTAAGTGGCTCTGTCTGTCGTCCCTGGGGGGCAGTGGGGGCTGGACCCCCGGGGTGGGCAGGGCCAAGGGGGTCCCTGCTGCCCCTCAGCCGCCGTGTCCCGCAGCTGGACGCGGCTGAGGCCGAGCCCATCCTGGACGAGCGGGAAGGTGTGGACGAGTACAACGAGATGCCGATGCCCGTGTGATGGTGCCAGCGGTGATTCCTGTGGTGGAGGCTGGGCACAGCCAGACGGGGCCGGGGGCAGCAGCTTCGTGGCCAGACCCCCACACTCCCTGGGCCCTTGGGGGGCACCTGCCAAAGAGACACCGGCCCCAGGCTTGCCCTGCTGAGGCCCCTGACCCCCCTCACGGTACAGCCCCCTCGGGCACCTCCTGCCCACGGCGTGGGGCAGAGGCCCCTGGCCCCCCAGCAGCGCTGCAGGTCCCCCCACAGCCCCCCAGCTACTGCCCGACACGCAGGTGTCACCTGAGCCCCCGCAGGGGTCATGGAACAGGAACTCAATGGCAATAAACAGCTTTATTCCCAGCGCGGGGCTGAGGCTGGAGGGTGACCCTGTGCCCCCCCATCGAGGGGGGGGCCGGTCCCTGGGGGGCTGCCAGGGAGGGGGCCAGGGCTGCCCTGTGCTGGGCCCAGCCCGGGGGGGGCCGGGGGCCCCCTGCTGCCTTCGACTAATAAAGAGATCAGACTTTGCACACTTTTCACCAGTTTTATTGGAAAGTTCCCCCCTTCCCAAGCTCCCCCCTCCTCCTGGCCCAGGCCCTGGGAAC
>NW_021938954.1:82575-86759 GCF_001715985.3 Manacus vitellinus
TGCTTGGCCTCCTCGATGCCACTCACCTTCTCCAGCTCCGTGTAGGGCAGCTGTCAGGGGACAGGGACAACGTCAGAGCAGTGACACCAGCTCCAGCCCCACCTGCACCCCCAGCGCCACCAGCCCCCAGCCCACTGCAGCTGTGGGTGGTGGTGGGAGGAAGAACAGGATGTGGGACGCTCCCCCTGGGAAGGAGGCCAGCGCAGCTCCTGCCAAGGGGATGGAGGGCACGGGAAGCACTGACAAACCCCCGCTCAGCCCTGGACTGGGTGCAGGGAGGGGCAGGCCCAGGGAGCACCCATGGCCCCAGTTCCAGCCCCCACTGCAGCCAGGACGAGCCTGGCACACTCGTGAAGGAATCTCGAGCCCTGCTCTCCAGCCTCCATGAGGGGGGAAGGAGTACTGGGAGAACTGGAAGTTCTGCTGGCCTAACAGCCCTGAGAGCACCACCAGCACTCACAGAGCAGGAATGAGGGGCACTGGGACTTGCACTCCAACCACTGGCAAAACAGGGGAGGGATAAAGCATCAGGAAGGCTCTGAGGGCTGGAGCCCCTTGAAATACAGGTGAGAGCTGGGGGTGTTCACCTGGAAAAGAGAAGGCTCCACAGGGAGACCTGAGAACCCCTTGCAGGGCCTAAAGGGGCTCCAGGAGAGCTGGAGAGGGACTGGGGACAAGGACAAGACAGAATGGCATCCCACTGCCAGAGGGCGGGGATAGATGGGATATTAGGAAGGAATTCTTGGCTGTGAGGGTGGTGAGGCCCTGGCACAGGCTGCCCAGAGAAGCTGTGGCTGCTCCTGGATCCCTGAAAGTGTCCAAGGCCAGGTTGGACACGGCTTGGGGCAATCTGGGATAGTGGAAGGTGTCCCTGCCCATGGCAAAGGGTGACTGGATGAGCTTTAAGGTCCCTTAAGGTGGGTCCCTGCTGTGCTTTCCACAGCCAAGGGCATCCCAGAGAGCCTGTGGCACCAGCTGGAGCCCAGTGGTGGGCATCGGGAAGCCCCCTCAGCGTGATGGGGGCTCGGCCCTGCTGTTGCTCTGGGGCCATGGCCAGCCCTGCCCAAATGCTGCCCAAGGGAGAGCCGGCCCTGCTCCCGGTCGTGCTCCCAGCCCTGCTCCCGGCCGTGCTCCCAGCCCTGCTCCCGGCCGTGCTCCCAGCCCTGCTCCCAGCCCTGGGCAGCTCCCAGGCAATTCCTCAGCAGAGTCACAGGACTCCAGAGCTCTGCACAAACAAGGGGCTCTGGGCTGCTGAGCTGTGGAATGAGGAGGAGCTGGTGCTGGCACGGCCCAGCGGCAGCGGGGGTGAGGAGCTTTGGGAACGGCTGTGGGACGGCTTTTGGGAATGGCTGTAATTCCGGTCAGCTCTGCCGTGCAGGAGTGAACAGGACCGAGGGCTCATTTCTGAGCCGTTTACCTCAGAAAGATCCATCCTCAGGCTACAACCACCCATAAACAGGCATGTGGGAGCTGCACACCCTAAACCAACACCTGGAGGTTCCTGAGGGAGCTGCAGACACCTGTGAGGGCTGCGCTGGAGCCCGAGGGCTCCTCCAGCCCCAGTGCTCTGCATAGAGCAGCCAGGGCTGGAACCAGGGTGGGCACCAGGGTGGGCAGGGTCCAACCTCCCTCCCTCTCCCCAGCACATGGGATCACGAGTCACAGCAGAGGGACCTGTGTGTCCCCACCTGATTTCACCCTGAGCCCTGGCAGCCTATGCTGCCACTGGTCTGCTGGCCTGGGCTGAGCCCCCTCCCCTTCCCCTCCCTCAGGTTCAGATCTCGCTGCTCAGGACTGACTGTCCCTTGTCCCTGCTTTCCATCAGAGCTGGTGTCAGCCTCCAGCCACATGGAAAAAGTCCTGGGTGGGGTGGGGGAGGGCGAGAAGGAGCTGTGAGGATGAGTCATCCCCGTTTCCCCTCATCCCTGCTTCCCCTCACAGGGACTAGCGTGTTTACAGTGGGCATGCCAGCTCTGACCCCGTCCATCCATGGGGATGCCAGCTCCCAACTCCAGGCCCATCAGATGCCAGCTCTGAGCTCTCAGCCCAACACCCACCGTACCCCACGGCCCCAGTGCTCACCTGCACCAGACAGTATCCCAGCAGCCGCAGGTGCCGGTCCCTCATGGCGCGGGATCCCACCAGGATGTCGGAGTTCTGGCAGTAGTGCCACTTGTCATTGACCGACAGCACCACCCTGCACAGGGGACAGCAGGGATGGCGGTGTCACCCCACATCACAGCATCACCCACGTCCCAGCGCCACCCCACCCCACAGACCCTGCTCCCCACAACCACGACGGATGAAGGGCAGCACTCCAAGCCCCCACAGACCCTGCTGGTGGCAGGGCCAGCTGTTCCCAGCACCCCGGGGCGGTGGGGACGGGGGTCTGTAGGTGCCCCACAGTGCTGGGGCCAAGTGCCGCAGGGGGCGGGAGCCGAAGGCAGTGCCAGGGCGGCAGTGCCAGAAGGGACCGGGCACAGGGCCCCCCGCTGTACCTCTGGATCTCCTCGGTGCCCTGTGGCCCCTCGCCCGGGCCCCGCTTGGGGCTGGGCCGGCACGTGGAGGGGCGGGGCGCGTGGCATCGTCACCGCGGGGGGCTGGTCCGCCTCCTCGGTGGTGCGTCCTGGGCTGCTCCCCTCGCGAAGCCAGCTGTTGCTCGTGCAGGTACGGCCGCGTGGGCTGCCGTCGTGCCGGTCCAGATCTGCCGAGGGTGGGGGAGGCGTGGGAAGAGGAGGCGGCGGAGGCGGGGGGAGCAGTCGGGGGTGCCCGGCGGTGGAGCCGAGAGGCACTCGGAGGGGCTGCTGAGCGTGGAGCTGCCCGGGCTGCCCAGGGATGGCTCCTTGCTCAGCCCACAGTAATAGTCCGAGGGGGGCTGGAAGCAGGGGCCCCCCAGGGCCGGGCAGAGCGCGGGCAGGAACCGCCCGGCCCGGCCGCTCTCCCGGGGGCCTGGGGGGCTGCTGGGCGTCTCTGGAGCAAACGGGGCAAAGTCCTGCAAGTCCGAGGTGAGGGCCAGGACGCTGGAGCGCAGGGACATGGCGGCAGGGGACGTGGCTGGGGGAGCCTTGGAAGCCGCCGGAACGCGGGAGAGAGGCAGCACTGTGCCCGAACGGTTTATCCACAGCAGGAAATCTGTGGAGAGGCAACAGGGATCAGTGAGGCTTTGGGAACCCCTGACTTAGGGAACATGGGTTCAGGGCCCCTGTGGCCCAGCTGGGACTCTGTGCCAGGGAACAGAGGCACAGGAAACCCCCCCTTCCTGTGGCGGGAGGACTCAAGGAGCTTCCTCCCAAAGTGCCACAGAAGGCAGCAATACAGGGAAGGGGGTGACAGAAACAGCCAGGACTTGTTCTACCCTAAATAACCTCCCAGATCAGGCCCTGACACACCCCCACCAGCTGGCAGCCCCCTCCCCAGGGCCCAGGGGGTTACCTGTGCAGTACCCTGGGGGCAGCACCTCGTCCTGTCGGTAGCACTCCTCCCCCACCAGCTGCCGCAGTGCCTCGGCCACCAGCCCCTTGTAGCTGTGAGAAGAGGGGACAGTCAGGGGGGCACTGTGGGGGCTGTGTCCCCAAACACAGCTGACACGTCCTCCTGCCAAGCACATCCACGCAGAGACGGGAACCCCCGGGAGCAGGAAGCAAAGAACAGGAGCTTTGGGCTCTGTTGTTGGGGGGCGAGAGGGGTCAGGCCCTGGCTCCTTCTGCAGAAAAGCTCCTCCAGAAACCACAACACTATAGGCCTCCAAAAGGACTCCCCAGGCCTGGCACCACTGCCCAGGGCAGGGGAGAGTGCCCAGCTCTGGAGGGATTTAACAGCTGTGTGGATGTTGCACTTGGGGACACGTCAGCGGTGGCCTTGGCAGTGCTGGAGGATGGGTGGGCTCAGGGTTCTCAGAGGCTTTTTCCAACCCAAACAACTCTACAATTCAAAATGATCCTGTGATTCTACACAGCTCCCCCACAGGCCTCAGAGCTGCCGCGGGGCCTTTCCCCCGGCACCATCTGTGATCCTGCCGGGGCAGGTCACGGACCCCCGTCCCCAGAGAGGACCGGTGGAGGGGCACTGCCCCCTCACCTGTACTTCCTGTTGGCCTCGTCGGCGGTCAGGGCGTGCTCGAACATGAGGACGCGGTACCGCGGGTCGAGCCGGGGGCCGCTGTACTCCCGGAACTCCAGCTCCAC
>NW_021938954.1:94749-97983 GCF_001715985.3 Manacus vitellinus
GGCTCCAGTCACTCCCGGTATGAACCGAGTCACTTCCAGTAGGGCTCCAGTCACTGCCTGCATGATTCCAGTCACTTCCAGTCACTCCCAGTATGATCCAAGTCTCTCCTAGATATTCCCAGTATTATTTCAGTAATTCCCAGTCTGATTCCGGTCAGTTCCAGTATGATCTCAGTGTTATCCTAGCATTGGCCTAGCTGCTCCCAGTATGATCCCAGTTGCCCCCAGTGTGGTTCCAGTTGCCCCCAGCATGGTCTCAGTTGCTCCTAGTCACCCATAGTATGGCTCCTGTCACTCCCAGTATGATCCCAGTCACTTCCAGTCACTACCAGTATGATCTCAGTCCTTTCCGGATGCTCCCAGTGTTATTCCAGTGACTCCCAGTATGAAACCAGTCACAAACCAGGATAAAATCAGGAGGCAGCAGCGTGCAAGGGCAGCCCCTTCCTGCTGGGAGAATCCGGGGGGGCTGGGGGGCTCCCAGGAGGGAAGTCACGACCTCCCTTCCAGGATCCTGTATGGGAGCTGCCTGGGTGGGAAGCACAGGTGAGGCTGTGCCAGCCTGGAGCTGCCGAGCGGATCCCGGGGCTGTCGCAGTGATGGATGTGAGAGCAGCAGCAGATTTCAACCACGACTGATCTGTGCGGGTGGAGAACTGGGATTTATCCCTTCCCCATGTCAGAATGAGCCCGAACACGCCATCAGAGGGGTTGTGGCTGCTCAGATTTGAGGGTTTATCCAGTGGTTCATCCCCTCTCCGCTAAATCCAGTGTCTGGTTGTCACTGTGGATTTGTCTGGCTTCAGCTCCCAGAGGTTGAGACTTTTCCATCCTCCCAGCCTCGATTAAGGAACCATTTAATATTCCCATGAAAGCACATCCAGTCACCCCTCAATTTCCTGGGAAAGCTGAGCAGACTGTGCACCTTAAATCCACTGCCAAGGGACCACGGAGCCCTCGAGTTATCCTGCTGGGGGCTGCTCCCAATCCCTTGGATTTTTCAGTGTTCTCTCAGTATATCAGTGGTATAAAGCAGTGGCTGGTTCTGGAGCTGCTGCTCCAGAGGTGGGGCCCCCCTCCCCTGCCTGGGCTCCCCGAGTGGCAGTGAGGTGGCCCTGGGGGCTCCTGGGCGGCAGCACCCAAAGGTGCCCCAGCCCCTTCCTGCAGCTCTGTCCCCACTGGGCTGGGGGATGAGCTGGGGGCTCCGGCCCTGTGGCGACTGAGGGGTCCAGACTCCGTTCTGGTGCAAAATGAAGACCTTTATTTTAATGATGCATAAGCTTATATACCCTGGGCAGAACAACAGATAATTCAAGCTGAACAACTGGTAGTTTTCTACTTTTGCTTACTTTCTCAAACTACATAATTCAGCATAGGTTTTAACAGATACAATTAACTACAGTTTTTAGCAACCAAGGTCTTTCTTGCAGTCTTGTATCTTCTTTCTTCCGTGTCTTCTTCTCTTGCTTACTGTTCCCACGGCTTTCTGCCAACCAGTGCAACAATGCCCACTGTCCTGGGCCCGAGGGATGTGACACTGTTCACCTCCATATGGCCCCTCCAACACAGGAGGAACCAGTGTGGGTACAGGCCCAGGGCAGTGCCTGTCCCCTGTGCCGGGTGCTGCTGAGGCCCCACCTCAAATCCTGGAGTCATTTTGGGCCCCTCAACAAGATATTGAGGAGCTGGAGCATGTCCAGGGAAGGGAATGGAGCTGGGGAAGGGGCTGGAGCACCAGAAGTGGCTGAGGGAGCTGGCAGGAGAAAAGGAGGCTCGGGAGGACCTTCTCCCTCTCTGCAAGTCCCTGACAGGAGGGGGGAGCCGGGGGGGGG
This sequence comes from Manacus vitellinus, assembly GCF_001715985.3. Taxonomy (NCBI): domain Eukaryota; kingdom Metazoa; phylum Chordata; class Aves; order Passeriformes; family Pipridae; genus Manacus; species Manacus vitellinus. The sequence continues at coordinate 96,581 of NW_021938954.1, forward strand.
TCGGGCTCTGCTCCCAGGGAACAAGGGACAGGAGGAGAGAGAACAGCCTCAGGCTGTGCCAGGGGAGGGTCAGGCTGGATATTGGGAGAACATTTCCATGAGAAGGGCTGCCCCATTGTGTTTCTGCCTTTAATCTGTCGGGGTTCATAGTCCCCTCCATTTCCTCTTTACTCACCAGTTCACCTTTTCTCAGTGTTTCTCAGACAGACACTGAGGCTGAGGCCCCTCCTGCCCTGCTGGCATTTTCAGAGTCACTGGCCCTGTGCCCTGGTTGGAACCCCCAGCTCCCTCTGATTGGTGCCCAGGGGAGTTTAATCCGCCTTGCTCCATTTTCAGCTTCTTTTCACAAAGCCCAGGTGCCTGCACGGTTCAGCTCCTGTGAACTGAGGTCTGAGACCAGAGGGGGGTCACAGAGGGATCCTGCCCCAGGTTCCTGTGACCACCCCAGTCCAGCCCAGGAGAGGATCCTGGGGTGCAGCACCTGGACACTTGTGGGAGCAGGACGTGTCCCAGCTGTCACTGAGCCCCACGGGGTGGCCTGAGGTGGCTGATGGTGTCACGAGGGGTCACAGCAAGGGACACAGACAATCGTGGTCCTTCAGACTGAGGTCGCCTCACCAGGCCAGTGGCCACCTCGTGTCCTTGGCACAGCCCTGGGTGTGATGCTCTGCTCCTCTCTGCTCCACACCAGAGGCTCGCGGGGGGGTGAGGGGGGAGGGCACAGCGGGATGCTGCGCCCGGGTGATGGATTTTGGATTTGCAATTTGACGGCCACACGGTGCAGATCCGGATGGGATTAACGGTGGGGCTGGTACCTCCACGCTCCAGAGCGAGATTCACGAGCTGCAGCTATTCCGGGGAAAGCTCCTGGCTGATCTCCGGCCCGGAGAGGACGGTCCCTGTCACCGGAGGGTGACATTAAACAGCTCCCTCCCACCGAGCCGCTGCTGCCGTGCACCGAGAGCCGATGGGTTTGGGAACAGGAGCCGCTGCCGGGCGGGGTGTAGCCCGAGCCCCTGGGGAGGGACGGGGCTCCTGCTCCCCTCGGTCTAGGGAAGAGGAGCAGTGTCCCCAGCAGTGTCCCCAGCAGTGTCCCCCAGCAGAGCCCTTGGCTCTCATGACAGAGATGTCTCCACAGAGATGAAGCCCCAGTTCCTATTGCGAGAATGATCAAGGACCTCAGGGCCTCCAGTGCCCTGAGAAGCCCCAAAGCCCTGGAGAGCCCTCTGGGATCCCCCCTCTGCCCATGGGGCCCAGACACCCTCTGGAGCTCAGCCCCGGGCCTTGGCCTCCCCTCGGCTCTGTTCTGGGGGTGCTGCTCCCCAGCCCTGCACCCCACGTGGGCATCGGGGGGCTGCAGTGGGGACCCTCCTGCTGCCCCACACGGGCTCTGGCACTGTCTG
>NW_021938954.1:98178-100570 GCF_001715985.3 Manacus vitellinus
GGCAGCGGCACCGTTTGAGGCACTCGCGAACGCAGCGTCAGAGGGAAACGCTGCAGATGGAGCTGAGAAAGTTGAGGATCTGAACGTGAAATTCACCCTGAAAAGCAGTTTCGATCCCTGCGTGTCTCCTGTCCACAGAGAGTGGCCGGCTGGCCATCCCTGAGGGAGCGTTTGCTCCCGAAAGTCCCCGTCTGGTCCCCAGCTACTCCCGCCTTTGAACTTTTCCCCTTGTTTTCCATTGAAGTTCCCTCCAGGTTTTGTCCTATCCCTGTGCTAAGCCCCAGCTCCATCTGTTTGTTCTGCTCCCTCTGCTCCTCTGTTCTCCAGTGCCAGCCCCAGTCCTGCTCCACAGGGGCTGTCAGGGACAGGATCCCCTCGACCCCTGTGCAGGCTTTGGCCGGGGGATGCTCTATCCCAGTGCCTGCTGTGCCTCATCCCATCCCTGTGCCCTGTGTCCTGCTGTGTGGTGGGAGGTGGTGGGGACCTGAGGGACCCCCAGTGCTGGGGGACACTGGTGGCCCAAAGGGACGCAAAATGTTCTCTCAGGGTGGTCTGTGAACACCCCCACAGGGGGTGAGAGGCCAGGACTGCAGGGGGGCATCACACATCTCTGCTGGAGGAGGACAAGGGGAAGGAGGAGGAGGAGGAGGAGAAGGAGCAGAAGGAGAAGGAGGAGATGTGGGGGTGGCCACCAGTGCCCACCTGTCAGGGGAAAGTCACCTCAACCTGTCCCTGCTGCCACCTCAGCCAGATGAGGGTGAGGTGAGAATGAAGGACAATGTCCTATCCCTCACCAGGAATAAATCCCAGAATCCCTGTCTGTGAGGGTGATGTGGAGGAGGGAACTGCGAGCACATGGAGTGTCCAGATATTCCAAGGGGCTGAAATGGAGGCAATTTATAAATGTTTATGCGTCAAACTGACCAAGGGCAGGGTTAGGTGGGGTACTGGGCAGAAATCTTTCCCTGTGAGGGTGGGTGAGGCCCTGGCACAGGTTGCCCAGAGAATGTGTGGCTGTCTCATCCCTGAAAGTGCTCAAGGCCGGGTTGGTCAGGGCTTGGGGAACCCTGGGATAACGGAAGGTGTCCCTGCCCAGGGCAGGGAGTGGAATGAAATGAACTTTAAGGTCCCTTCCCACAAAAATCATTCTGGGATGATGATGATGATAGCAGGAGATCAAGAAAATGGCTGTGAGCAAGGACAGAGAGACTCCCCGCGAAAAATGGGCTGGAGAAAGTCCAGGGCATGGCCAGGCACTGCCGTGCCAGGACGGCTCCGCAGAGCGGAGATGGACCCATCAGACACGTCAGGAAAGAGCCAGCCCAGCAGAGCTGTGACTCACAGAGCCATTAGGGACCTTTGGAAGCCTCGGTGAGTGTGCAGGTGAGGGGAGCCTGGTGCTGTAACAGACGCAGATGTTCTAAAAGCTTTCAACAAAACCAAACCCAAAAAAGCTGTTTTCTAATAAACCCCTTCTCGAGTTGGCTGGGATGCACTCGAGGAATCCTGGCAGGGCACAGGAGGGAGACAGGCAGGGCAGGGAGGTGCTTGTCCCACCCACGCAACCCAGCACCCACTGCCACGTCCCAGAGGATTCCGGAGCCGGGAGGCATTTAGAAACCTCCCAGAGATGTCTCCTCCTCCTCCTTTTTGTCCTCCTCCTCATCTTCATCTCCCACCCTTCTCACCATCACCCAGAGAAGGGTGGAGGGTGGGAGCCAGCCCCCACTGCCCCCCAAGCCTCACTGGCAGCACTGCATCGCCGCCCACTGTGATGCTGGTCCCTGGGGGTAAGGGGGGCAATCCATTGGGATCTTGGCTCTCTCAGCTGCCTGCTTTTTCATTCCTTCCTCTTTTCCCAAATTCCACTTTCTCACTTAATCTGCCAGGGCCCATGATCCCACTTATTTTATGTTTCTCAGCCTTTTGGAAGATGCCAGCTCATCCCCAGTGAGCTCCACTGGCTCCCATGGCACTGCCAGGGGCTGTCAGCCCAGTGCCCCGCCAGAACCTTTCTGTGCCTCTGGTCACCCCTCGCAGGCTGTTTTAGGGGTGGGCACAGCGTGGGGGTTGTTACTGGCCCCTGCCCAACAGCCATCCCCTGTGATGGTCCCCTGGGTGGTTTCATTGCCATGATGGTCCCCCAGACAGTCCCGTGCCCTCGCCAGACCTCGCTGGAGCGGCCTGTGCCGAGCATGTGAGTGAGGGAACAGCAGTGGGCCCTGTGGGCAGGGGGTGACCCGGGAGGGGACCCCATCACGGTGGGGCAGCAGCTGGTGGGCATCCAAGGACCTCTTGGGAATGGCCATGTTCTACAGCTTCGTTAACGACCTTGGGGTGACTAACGATGACATTATCTCCAAAACGCAGTCGTGAGGAAGGGCTGGCACAG
>NW_021938954.1:102147-104283 GCF_001715985.3 Manacus vitellinus
TGGAGCCGAGGGGCTGCAATGGAGCCGGGGGACCAGGATGGGCGAGGGACCGCAGTGGAGATGGGAGGCCGGGATGGAGCCGGGGGGCTGGGATGGGCGAGGGACTGCGGTGGAACCGAGGGACTGAGATGGAGCTGGGGGGCCGGGATGGAGCTGGAGGCCGGGATGGAGCCGGGGGACCGGGATGGGCGAGGGGTTGCGGTAGAGCCAGGGGAGGGGAAGGTTTGCAGTGCTGTGCTGAGGCCCACAGTGGGCCAGGAGGCTCTTGCAGCCCCTCACGCGAAAGGTCCCTCTGCCCTCGGTGAGCCCAAAGCTCCGGGTTTCTGCAGCCGGCGCTACCCCAGGCAGGGAAAAAGCTGCAGGACCACTGGTGCCACTGGTCTGGCTCGGTGCTCACCGAGCGCTGCCGTTTCCCTGCCCTGGGTTTTGTTGTCCCTGCTGGGTGTTGGCAGCGTGCTCAGCTCTTCTCCTGCTGCCTCACACCGGGAGTGTCACTGCAGGGGCAGTTTTGGGGAGCAGTGGCCCTGCTGAAGGGGTGCCGGCAGGAGCAGTGATGCTGCATGGGGGTGGCAGCCAGCCTGGGTGCCTCTTGGAGGCCTGCACCCCACCTGGGTCTTTGGGGGTTTCTGTGGAAAGGAGGGAAGGAAGAGGGACCTTAACAAAAGTCTGAAAGGTTGCATAGTCCAGGGAATGTAAATCCCAGAATTTGTTTCATTGGCCTCGCAGTGCAAGGACAAAGGACACTCCGTGGGGTCAGGACAGGGTCAATTTTAAACCCATAAGAGGAGGGGGCTTCGCCACCTCTGTGGAGGTCTTCAGCCATGGAAGGCTGATGGATCGATGGAATTTGAGGAGAGGAGGGGAGAGACTTGTGCTGGAGATGGGTGGGAGTGCAGGGCTGGCACAGGTCATGGCAGTGGCTCAGCCAGCGTATCAGGGTCTTCCTGGTCCCTCTGGGTTTGGGGTGGGCTGGTTGGGGAGGACCATCCTTTGTCTGTTCCCTTGGGGCTTCTGCAGCTCTCCCTTGTGTGTGCCTCTGATGGGGGCTGTGGTGGGAGCCCCGAGGTCCCTGGTGACATGGTCTGATCCCGCGTGTGATTCCCACACTGTGGGGCAGAGGAACTGCTGGCTGAGACACGGTGGGGCCACACCTGAGGTGCTCACGGGGTCACCTCCTTGGGCAGAGCCCTTCCGGGCACTGTGTCCCTGCCCGTTGTCCCCACGTGGGAACATCCCACCGCCCGTGGTGTCGCATGTCCCGTCCCGCGCCCCCGGCCGTGGGAGCGGCTGCTGGGCACGTTGGTGGGAGCGAGTGCGTCTCTTAGCAACTCCTCTGCTGCGTGGATCCTCCTGCTGCTGGGGAAGGTGAGAACACACACACCGGGTTCTGGTGCACTGCTCAGGCACATGGGGCTCCCCTAAGCACCCAGAGTGACCCCAAATGAGGGGCGAGGGGTGGCCGGCACCCGGCTGTGGCACAGCTCGCCCGGTGTCCACAGGGCCCTGGAATGGGGCTGGAGGCTGTGTGTCCTCGGGGGCTTTGCCTGTTCCAGCCACACCCCTGTCCTGTCTCCTCTGGGCCTTCTCTGGGGATTTGGAGCAGGAATCCCACAGACTTCCTTATCTGGGCTGCATTCCCCGATTACCTGCCAGACACCGGGATAAGTCCTGCTCCCGGTGAAACGTGCGCCGTGATTACACAGTTACCCGAGACCCGTTACCAGGTGTGTGTGAGTTAACGGGGTAATTAACGGCTGGAAGAGCCTTGCTGGAGATGTTGTCATTCTCTGGAGCACCTGGGTCTGGAGGAGAATTTCCTTCTAAACTGTGGGTTTGGGGCTTGATACAGAAATGCTTGGAAGAGGGTTTTGTTTGTTGATGTTCCTGATTTGAAGATCAGAGTCAGTGACCGGAACGATGGCTCATGGTCCAAAAATCCGTGATGGAACTTGCCAGTGAAATCTCAAATTCAACTTCCTAAAACTGAGCGCTGGGTCTTGCAGGACTTGCTCGTGTCCTCATGCCAGATTCTTTTCCTGCAGGCAATTCCTTCATTTTTGAAAGGCAAAAGGCAGGGCAGTTCTGTGCTGCAGTGGGGATGGTGGGACTGAGCTGCCCATCCCCTGCCAGGGCCGA
>NW_021938954.1:105017-106362 GCF_001715985.3 Manacus vitellinus
CCCCCCGGGCTTGGGGGAACAAACCTTCCATGAGAAGTTTGGAGCCCACGATGGGGCAAGAGCCACCTGCAGCCGCTTGCGGCTCAGCCTTGGTGTTGCTGCCATGGGAGGAAAGGGAAAAGGGAAACCTGCTCTGTTTTGGTCTCCTCCTTGAGCTGGAGCTTTGTTTGGAGGCACTGGGGGCAGAGGGGCTGTGGGGCCATGGGGCTGGGGAGGCACTGGGGGCAGAGGGGCCATGGGACACTGGTGCTCAGGGTGATGATGGGGACGGAGGGGCTGTTGGGCATCAGGGCTGGGGGTGGCAGGTCGGGCCGGTCGCCAGCGTCAGCTGCATCGCAGGCGGGACCCGGAGGTTTTTGGTGGTTTCTAACGACCAAATTTGGACAGATTTTCAGGGGGCTTGCAAAAAGCGATTCCCTCATCCCAGGCTGCTTCCCTTGCCAAATCTCAGAGACTGCTGCAAGCTGCTGAGCTCTGTCAAAGATTTCATATCTGCATAGAGCAAAATGATACCAACGTGGGGCTGGTGCAGCCCCTGCTCACAGTAAATGTGACCTCGAACGCTGTGACTCTGGGACAGGCTACAGACAGAGCCGTATTAATAGAGTTTGTAATTAGAACAGTAATTGCACAGTGCCTAATTTCTTTCCTAGAGAGAACTTTGAGCAGTGACCAGAAGGTGGGTTTGAGGAGGGCGAGCGATGCCCCTGGGCAGGGCGTTACCTGGGGGACGGGACGGGCTGCGAGTGGCAGGGGGCCACAGGAGCCAGCACAGATCCATGGACAGGCAGGGGAGAGAGCACCAGGAAGGTGGAATAGGGAAAGAGCATCATGGTGCAGGGCTGAGAGGATGGTTACACAGAGGTCTTCTGGATGCATGAAGCGGTGAAGGAAGGAGGGAGAGGTGGAAGGGAGATGAGGAGAAGTAGGTGAGATTCCTTTAACAGAGCTTTTGCCACATGACAGGAATTGTTTCCTGACCTTCATGGTCGTGCACATGCCTTGCAGCCCACCTAAAGCTCAGCTCCCTTGGGAGAGCTTGGAGAGGGCTTGAGCTGTGGTGAGGACTCGGTAGCCAGGGAGCAGGAATCTCTGTAGTCACAGTTTTACCCAGAGCATGTGCTTTTCCCTTCATTGTCCTTCCATAATCCTCCCACACGCCTCCAAAGCTGTGTGGGTTCCTTTCTGCAGTTGAAGAAGTGGGGTTACTTTAGGAAAGCTTTCCTCTACAGTTTCCAGCTGTTGCTGCTCTGGCAGAGGCTGGGGATGAGGGAAGGCCTGGAGAATGTCTGTGATAGCTGGGAGCAGCCTGGCTATCCCAGAACTCCACATCTACTCTGCTGGG
>NW_021938954.1:106470-107572 GCF_001715985.3 Manacus vitellinus
GGCATGCTGGCTCTGCATCCTCTGGGGCCAGACTTTGGCGGGCTGTGAGACCAGGATGGGCTGTTGGGTCACTTGGTGTGAACAGTCCATCCCAGGATTTTGGTGTGATCACTTCACCTCAGGATTTTAGCCTTAAAAATAAGGCCTCTCTGAGGTACAGGCAAAGCCCTGGGCCTGCTGCTTCAGGAGATTTTTCCATCATTGCCCATCCTGCTGTCAGTAAGTGGCGTCACTCTTCCAGTTGACATCTCCAACATCCTGGGTATTTTTTGCGTTTCTCTCTGAGGAAGGACTCCTTTGATACTGGATATTTTTATGTTTAAAGCTGCTTGTACCAGTTAATGAGGTCACTTTGCCGTCTCTCTTTCTGATGAGTTAAACTACCTGAACCTCATCATTCCGTTCAGTTCCGGCACGGGTCTTTCAGCTCCATGCTCCATCCTTTCCCAACATCTTTTGAAACTGGCTCCTCCTGATGTGCTGATTCACAAAGCAAACTCACAGGCAGGAGTTGCCATTGATGCAGGATCCTCTGGAGGAAGATGAGGAGGACCCTCCCTGCTGGAGCCCCCCGGTCCCGCGGGCTTGGGGAGCCCCGAGCTGCCAGGCCACACTCGGGGCTGGCCGTGTCCTCTCTCCGCTGAATCAGCCTCGAGTAAATTACACCCTTTGGGAAGGAGAGCGTTCTGCTTAGCCAGCTTTTTCCTGCTAATTCCACGACCTCTGCAGAACTGCCCTGTTTACGTGTGCCTGTGAGTTCCCGAGGGTTGGGAAACCGCAGGGCACGGTGCTGGGGTGCTGTGGGGGAGCTGTGAACTCCAGAGCCATCGGCGTATCCAGCTCCACAGCTGGGCATTCCAGGCATCTGCACAGCTCCCACAGTGCTACCCTTCTCTATGCAGGTTGGGGCAGAGCTCCTCTGGCTCTGTGGTCTCCAAATTTGCTGGAAATTAAATGCAAAGGTGGTTAAAAAAACACAAAAGTGGGAGATTGGGCAAATTGTAGAACCACAGAATGGTTTGGGATACAGACCATCTTGTTCCACCCCTTGTCACGGTCAGGGACACCTTCCACTACCCTAGATTGCTCCAAGCTCCATCCA
>NW_021938954.1:107912-109906 GCF_001715985.3 Manacus vitellinus
TGTTCTGATCACGTGCTCTCTGTGGGTGCTGCAGTCCTGGGGCAAAGACTCTCAGGAGAGATTCCTGAGGGCAGTGGGAAATGCTTCTCAAGCTGCCTTACCTGCAGGAAAGGAAAGCCCTGTGTCCTGCACTGCCATGTGTGTTGTTGCCTGGCCGAGTTGTCGGCAGGGCTGGCACTGCTCGGCGTGGGTGGCACAAGCAGAAGGATCTTCCTGGGGAGAGTCCTGGAGCAGGTACTGGTGTGAGGGGAGACCTTGGTCCCCTGGGAGTGATGGGCAGAGCTAAAGCATGGCTGGGGTAGCACACTTGGACAAATACATCCCCTGTTTTTAGGCAGTTTTATGTTGTGGCCCAGTTCATCTGGAGCACCTTTGCCAGGTGCAGCTCTCACCTCACCAAGCTTGCAGCTGGAGAACCTGGTTTTTGGGAGGAGTCAGAATGGGCCTGGACTGTGCTGATCCGAGCTGTGTGAGAGCTGACAGCAAAGCCCTGTGTGCCAGATCTCCTGGCCATGCCAACAGCACAGTCAGTGCCTGGGGAGGAGCTGGGAGCCAGTGCCTGTGCCAGGGACACGCTCTGGGTGTTTGCAGACGTTGGCTGGTGTCCCTGCACTGGCTGTGGGTCAGTGTGATGGCCCTGGTGGCTCTCTGCCCTCCCTTGTCCCAGCATAAACTCCCATTTTTTTTAGGAGTTTCACAGTTTGGTTGCGTAGAACCCTTTCCAGTTTAGGGACATTCCTCACCAGCTGGCAGTCCGGGCAGCGACATCCCACTGACCTGAGCCTCTCTTGGGACTGGGTGCTCTTGTGGCCAGGGCAGTGGTGTCCAGCCCTTGGGCTGAAATCCCCTCATAGCTGGAGTGGATGTGAGGGGGATGTGGGCAGTGGCCATGAGGTCTGGAGGAGCAGCCATGGGCTGAAGGGCTGACACAGAAGCCTGGCTACTGGGAATTGAGGGATGTGAGAGCTGTCCTAGCCTGTGATCAGAGCTCTGCACCTTGATGGGCACCTTGGCAGTGACACGATGCCCGATTGTGTCTCTCCCTGGCAGGAGGAGGCCTTTTCTCCTCTGATTCCACCTTCCTGCTTTGGCATCTGGTTTTTTTTTAATCCTCCTCCAGGACTTCCTGCAAGTCATTGTCTCCAACGACTTGTTGTGTTCCTTCCTGCAGTGTTCTGCATGGAAGAGGCACCTGTGGTCTCACTCCTGCTGCTGCCTGCAGCTCGGGGCAGCACTGGGAGCAGAGCCTGTGGGTGCCTCTTCAGGTGGGTTTCCTGAAGTGTTGTAGTGACAGCAAGGAATCTTCTGGGGCAGGAAAGCTGAAAATCAAGATAATTTTAGCTGCTTCCTAACTGGAAGGAGGTTTGTGTGATTAAGACCTGTTGTGTATCTGCTTGTCCCTCCTGCCCCAGTGACTTTCAGACCCGCTGTCCAGTTCCATTCAAACCCTGCTGCTTCTGAATTCCCCCAAATCCCAAGGAAACAGAGATGCAGGCAGAGCAGAGTGCCCCAGCTCGTGGCACGCGGAGGGCAGAGGATGTTTGCATCTGTGCCGGGTGTCTGGCTGCCGTGGGGCTGCATCTCTGCTCTGGAAGTCCTGGCTGTGAGTCACTGGGGAATTCCTGCTTGGGGTCATGTGTGACATCTGGTTCTGGCCATGTGATCTGTGGTGATGAAATCCACTCCAGCCCGGGGGCTCTGTGCCTCATTCCCAGCTGCTGTGTCTGAAATCCCGCCTGAGTTCTGCTGCTGCAGAGTCCCGGGCTGGGAGCCACCGAATCCGGGTTGCCACGGTGGCCAGTGTGGGCTGTCTGTCCCATGCTCGCTCCCACAGCAGGCTCAGTGCACACTGGCTCCTGCTCTTGGTTTTGGGCAGGTGTTGGGTATTTACCCCAGCAGTGACTCCTGTGGTAGGGAAAAGGGGGTTGGCCTTCAGAGAGGGATTTTGGACACGGGCCTGGAGTGACAGGACAAGGGGGAATGGCTTCCCACTG
>NW_021938954.1:110416-116854 GCF_001715985.3 Manacus vitellinus
TGTCCAAGGCCAGGTTGGAGCAACCTGGGCTAGTGGAAGGTGTCCCTGCCCATGGCAGGGGGGTTAGAACAGGTTCAGCTTTAAGGTCCCTTCCCACACAAACCATTCTGTGTTTCTACGATCAGGCTCTGGCGAGTGCCATCCATCTCCAGCCTCTGGATGGCTGGGTGGAGCTGGAGGAGCACACACATCCATGCAGGGTGCTGTGCTGTGGTGGGAGCTGGAGCAGCACACGTGTCCATGCAGGGTGCTGTGCTGTGGTGGGAGCTGGAGGAGCACACACATCCATGCAGGGTGCCGTGCTGGTGGTGGGTGCCCGAGGCCTGTGCTGTCCCTGGCAGGGGGTGGGGGCTCAGGGCTGGTAGTGCTGTGGCTCTTTGCTTGGGAGTGGTTGGGTGGGAGGTGCTGCTCCGTTCCTGGATTTTCATGGCAGTCACCCCTTGGAGCCTCACCTGGCCGGGTCCCTCCTGCAGGAGGTGCTGGGGGAGCACAGGGCAGGGCCAGCCCTGCCGTGGGGGCTCAGAGTTGGTTTAAAGGTGAGAGGCAGGTGCTGATGAGCACGTGGGGAGCACAGAGATCGTGGGACAGCGGGGGGCTGCATCAGGACATGGACCTCCCAGGGCAGCCACCTCCCCTGGCACGACTTGGGTGTTCCTGGTGGGCACAGAGCTTGGGAGAGCTTCGAAGAGCTCTTTGGAAGAGGAGAAGAAAGTGGTTTCAGGTGGTTTAAAGAGAGCTTTTTCAATATGAAGCACAAACAGGAGGAAGCAGGGAGGTGTTTGCTGGAATTCAGCAGCTGGGAAGTGGAGCTTCTGCCAGGTTTGGGAGGGAGACAGCAGAGGAAGGATGGTTGTTATGGAATGAGGCATTTGGGAGGGGGAAGACATGCAGCTCATGATTGACGTGACAGAAGAGGAGGGCCTGGAGTGGGATTCAGAGGGAGTGTTGGCCTGCTGAAGAGATTGGGAAATAATTCCAGCTGCAACAGCGTTCTGGTTGAATAGGGAAGAGGCAGGATTATATGGTTTATAGGCAGTTTTGGGGGAAAGGGGCAATAATGGTCAATGCTGAGTGGACGCTGGGAGCCTTTGGCTGCATGGCCAGGGGACGAGGCAGGCTCCAGGGACTGGAGCTTGTGGAGCTCCACAGGGGTTTAGGGACAGCCAGGATGAGGAGGAGAGGGAGAGGAAGATCCATGAGCTCTGTTACTGTCTGAGTTGTGTCCTCAAGTCTCAGACAGGATCTGAGCAATGTCCCAAGGCCCTGAGCAGTGAGAGCTCGAGGGGAGAGGGGACAAAGCTGGGATTAGCAGCAGCTCTCTTTAATCATGTGGAACTCGGGCTTGTGGGTGCACACTTGAAATGCTGGAGGGGAAAAAAGCTGAGACTTCACTTTGGACAGGAGACAGTCCAGGAATAGAAAGGCAGAACTATGAATCATCACCCAGAGCTGAGGGATGGCGTTAAATTAAAGCATGAGGCTGGCTGGAGGAAGCGTGGAGGGAGAAGGGAAGGTGCTATGGGCAGAGCCATGTGAGACACTCGAAAAACAGCAACACTGGAGGTGGAGAGTGAGGATGGTCTGTCTGAGGCTGGTGAAGAAAGCTGTAGAGAACCGGGAGGAGAACAAAGAGGATAAAAGAATTGCTGGGATCAACGAGGACAAGGCATTGAGGCCAGTTTGGTTCCTGAGGGAGGAGCTGGCAGGGTCCAGAAGAGCCCAGAGTCTGCAGGTGAGGCAGGAGCAACCTTGTGCAGTCCCCTGGTGGGATGGGAAGGGGCGGTGGGAGATCATGGGGTCGGGATGTCTGTCTTTCTGGGAAACGAGGGACCGGCTTTTGAAGGCCTGTCAGTGACATCTTACACCTTCCCAGGAGACTGCAGAGAGTTTGGAGAGAGGTGGATATGGTGGCTGGACTATTGGGTTGGTGAGGAATTGGCTGGGCATATCCGAAGGGTTATAGTCAGTGGCCAAATGGAAACCAGTAATGAGTGCTGTCCCTCTTGGGTCCATACTGAGACCGGTGCTTTTTAATATCTTAATTAATGACATAGACAGTGACACTGAGTGCACCCTCTGTGTGTTTGTAGGTGACAGCAAGCTGAGGGGTGCAGGTGACAGGCTGGAGGGCAGGCATGGCATCCAGAGGGACCCTGACAGGCTGGAGGAGGGGGCCCGTGGGACCCTCATGAAGTGCAGCAAGGCCAAGTGCAAGGTCCTGCACCTGGTTTGGGGCAATCATCTCTCCCAGTACGGACTGGGACACCTTCCACTAGCCCAGGTTGCTGCAAGCCCCATCCAGTCTGGCCTTGAACACTTCCAGGGATGGGGCAGCCACAGCTTCTCTGGGCAACCTGTGCTGGGGCCTCCCCACCCTCACAGGGAAGAATTTCATCCTAATATCTAACTGAAATCTCCTCTTTCAGTTTAAACCATCATCCCTTGCCTGTCCCCATCTGCCTGTGTCAAACACCCGACATTGCATTTTTTACTGGAAGCTCCAGTGTGTTCTTTGGCTTCTGCCTGTGCTGGCCCCCTCTTTGCTCTTTGTGGTAGAGATTTGGACAAAAAGGCTTAACCCCCCCAGTCCTCAGTGTCATTTCTCAGTGGCTCCTCTGCCCCCTGCGGAACAGGCCGAGCTTTCCCGTTCTCTTATGTTGGTCCCTGGTGCACCCTGGAATCACCTCTGGTCTTTGCAGTTCATCACTGGTCACCTCTCACTCCTTGTGTAGCTGCTCTGGGCTCAGGCTTGGCTGCCACTCCTTTGTCTTTATCCTTATTAATCTGACCTCAATTCCAGTTTCCCTGTGTGTGCCTTCCCATGCCAAGCCCAGTACGGAGCTCGGGTGAGCCAGGTTGGTTTCCTACCACACTGGTTACCTCTGCACGGGGATGATTTCAGTGTATGCCACCACCACTGCTGCTTAGGGACACAGCAGCTTTCTGTAATCTCCTTTTGTTTTCTCTTTTTCTATTTTCCTTGTGGATTTACCTCCAATAGGATCTTGCCTATGGAGTTCAATAATCATAGAATCATAGAATGGTTTGGGTTGGGTGGGACCTTAAAGCCCATGCAGTCCCACCCCCTGCCATGGGCAGGGACATCTTGCACTAGCCCAGGTTGCTCCAAACCCCGTCTGTTGTGGTTTGAGAGCCCCAACCTGGCCTTGGGCGCTTCCAGGGATGGGGAGTCCATAGCTCCACTGGGCAGTGCCTGCCTTGGTGGAGTCTCTGCAGTTTGCTGTCCTTCCTCCCAGAAATCCTAAGAACTTGTGGTCACTCTTCCTACTCTTCCCTCTCCTGACAGCTTCCCTCAGAGGATTGGCTGAAGGATGCTTTGGTAGACTGTGAGATGTGAAAATTGAGTTGGAGAGAGTCTGAGAGAAAATCGAGGCCAAATGGCACATGGCCTGGTGCAAATGAGAAATGGGCTTGGGCAGAGGCGCCCAGCCCCTTCTCAGGGCTGGAGTGGGTTGCTGGGGAGGGCATTGCACAAGGCAGTGTGGTGTTCTGTGAGCTGGGGGGGGCACGAGGGGGCTGTGGTGGTGAGAAGCAAGGGGAGAGACCAAAATATTCCTCTTGGAGGAGAAAATGCATAAGTGTGTTGAGCTCAGTCACCTGGTTTTCAGGGTCTGTGAGGCCCCCGAGGGTCTGTGTGGAGTGTGTGGTGTTTGGATTTAAACACAGACTTCGATGCTGGAGTGTCTGTTCCATTACTGGCTGTGTGTCGTGAACGAGTAAATGGTGTCATCATCCCCTGTTCAGCCTAACAGATTGTTTGGCTGAAGCATTTCCCAGACAAATGTGTAGTTCAGCCTGAAAACCATCAGGAGTTGGAGAAGGGCCGACTCTTCCTGGTGAAGGGACCTTGGCAGGTCTCAGTGCAACATCCTGCTCCCATGAGGTCAGCATTGCCATCCAGGCAGGTTGGGAAGGGCTTTGTCTGTCTGGAAAGGTCTCGGATCCCCCACTCCTGGAGGTCTTCACTCCCTTCCTGGGCAACACATTGAACAGAGCCCAACCACTGCTTCTTCAGTCAGTTATTCCAGTCGTTAATTCCTCCAGCTGCTGATAGTTCCCATTTAATTCCCAATTTGCATTTATCTGGTTTAAAGTTCCATTTTCTCACTTTTTTCTTTAGATTGGTCTAAATAAAACTTTGTTACCTGAGCATTATTCCCTGAGAAGTTTACTGCCACTTTATCATCACTTGTCTCTTGATGTTCTTTTTGGGAAGTTGATCACATAATGCTCGTTGAAAGTCTCTTTGTGAGTTCATTTCCTGTGGTCTTCAAAGAATTTTTATGGCTCTTCCTTACCCAGTGTCCTTAAAATGAAAAACATCAGGCTATAGGCAGTGTGCTCCCACTTGACCCAGCCACAGTTGTATGGACTGTAAATCCAGCTCCTTTCCCCTGACTGCTCTTTTTCATGGACTCCCAGAGTGGTTTGGGCTGGGAGGGACCTCAAAGATCATCTTGTTCCACCCCCACGGTCTGTGTGCGTTAGAGCTCTGTTGTCTGGCATATCCACCTGCCCCCTCCTGCTGGTGGTGAATCCACACCAGTGGTTCCTGGTCATGCCTTCGTTGGTGTTGGAAATGTGTTGGAAATGGCCCCAAGAGGATGTAGTCTGTAGTTTGGGGCTGGGGGATCTGACTGTCCTGGTGTTCCCACCATTTGCCGCTTTACCTGTCTCAGACCTGGCATAGCAAGAGCATTTTCCCAGTTGTGTGGAGCTTCCCAACATCACTGGGATGGCTCCAGGGGTCACTGAAATCCTCTTACCTGTTGGCCTGGATCTCTGGCTCTTCTGAGCCTGGTCCTGTAGCCAGTTCTTACTGTCTTTACTGTTACTGACTTTGCAAAGTGTTCATTGATAGAGGGAATGTCGTGTGGGAATGAGTCACGTGGCCATGGAAACGTGAACAGAGTTGTCTGTGTCATGGAACCACAGAGCAGTTTGGGCTGCAGGGACCTTCAAGGTCATCCAGTCCAACCCTGTGTCAGCAGCACCTGAACCACCTGGAGGAGTGGGATCAGCTGTCACGCGAGTTGTTGTTTAAAACATCCAATTCCATTGACTCCGACCCCTTCCCAGGGACTGGTGTCAGCGAGGGCTGCCTGAGGGTCGGGGGGATACCAGGTCACTTTGCTCTGTTCCAGGCATTCCTGAAGATCTCCATTATTTCAATATTTATTAAAAATTAGCATGAGCAGGAGTGTGAGCTAACTCTTCCTCACTCTTCCTCACGCCATTGCATTCAAGTCCATGCCTTTAAATTAAAGTTACATTGTTTTAGTGACATTGTAAAAGTTGTTTCTGTTAATGGTTTTGCTGTTCTGCATTGGTCTGTGTTTGCTTTTCCCCGGTGTTTGGGTGTGAGGCCCGGCAGCCCCGGGCCCAGGAGGGAGCCGTGCCCCCCGTGCAGGTCCGTGCTCCGCACAGCCGCTTCCTGCTGCTCTCAGCATTGTTACAGACTCCTTTTCCTGAAGGCTTCAGCTTCCTACACCATTTTTGATGCTTCCTGCGTTCAAGATCACATTGACATCTGTTTCCTCCTCTTTCTTCCCACTTCTTACCCTTTTTTGGGCAGTTTGGATGTCCCTCGCCTCTAAGCTGGTTCAGGGCTTTTAGTAGAATTGTTGTCCTGGTGTTTTTATGGAGTGTTGGGGTTTGGGCTGTCTGATAAATTATTGTGGAAATGTGAAAAAACAAACCACAACAAACCCCCAAACCCCATTTTAGAATCACGGAATGGTTTGAGTTGGAAGGGACCTTAAACCCCATCCCATTCCACCCCCTGCCATGGGCAGGGACACCTTCCACTAGCCCAGGTTGCTCCAAGCCCCGTCCAACCTGGCCTTGGACGCTTCCAGGGATGGGGCAGCCACAGCTTCTGTGGGAAAACCCAGTTTGTCCCTGCTTTCCTCCCCGGGTGCCAGGCCCTGCTGCTGCTCCCCTGTTGTCCCTGGCTCTCACCGGGCCCGCCGGGCTCTCGGAGCACTGGCCCAGCCCCACGTCCCCTCCTCTCCTTGAGCTAATTCTGCCGGTCCCAGAGCGCGTCGGTGCTGCCGGATTTAGGTGTCACGCTAAAATAAGTGCAGTCAGTGAGAATTTGGGTTACTTTATTGCTGAAGTAGGTGTTGGGTGGCTTCCTCCAGGTGAGGAGGCCACAGTGGTCAGAGGGACTGGACAGGTCAGGTCCCCTTGGTCCCCCCACACCGAGGGGCACATCCCTGTCCCCTGGCACTGCCTGCACCTGGGAACGTGCTTCACACAAGGGGAAACAGACTCCAGCTGCTCCAGGGGAGGTTTAGGTTGGATATTGGGAAAATTTCTTCATGGAAAGGGCTGTCCAGCCCTGGCACAGGCTGTCCAGGGCAGTGGTGGACTCCCCATCCCATGGGGATGTGGCACTTGGGGACATGGCACCAC
>NW_021938954.1:118172-124868 GCF_001715985.3 Manacus vitellinus
GTCAGCCCCACCTGCTGAGGGGGTCAGTCCCACCCTGCTGAGGGGGTCAGCCCCACCCTGCTGAGGGGGTCAGCCCCACCCTGCTGAGGGTGTCAGCCCCCTGCCTGCCCAGGGCTGCCAGCCCCCACCTCCCTGCATGGGCAGGCTGCGGGCAGGACTGGGAAGGATGGAGGAGGAGCCCAGCCTTCCCCCAGCTGCTGGAGTTATGGGGTGCGGGGTCCCAGTGTGGGTGTGGGGTGAGCCCAGGGTCGGTGTAGCCTTGCTGGTGTCCCCTCCGCAGGAACTCCCCAGTCCCGCGTGTGGTGTGGCGGGGCCGCCTGTGTGAGGAGGAGCTCGGGGGGTGAGCGTGGGGCTCAGGGTGCTCAGGGGCTCCATGTGCAGAGCAGCAGGAGGGACCCGAGGTCACAGCAGTGCTTCCTGCTGTGACCTGTCTGTGCAGGCAGTCTGGGTGGGCAGGTGTGCAGCTGTGCCCCGGGGAGTTCTCTTCAGAGGCTGGAAGAGAGTCTGGCCTGGAGCACACCCGGCTGTCACGGGAGATCAGCTGTAGATGTAGTTTCAGCCCTGGAGCTTTGCCAGCTCAAGGGTGGGGATGGCTCCACGTGAGCTCCCGCTGGAGCAGGCGCTTGCCCTGTCCCACAGCCTCCAGCGTAGAAAATGATTTCTCTCCAGCTTCCCCTGGTCTCAGAGCGGGGCTGGGATTTCTGTGGGTGGGAAGTTGTTCTCCTCGAGGCTGGATATTGGTGTCCTGACCCCTAGGAAGGGCTTTAGGAGTGTGGCTGTAATCATGGCAGGAGCATGGCTCGTGCACAGGTGTCCAGGCATGGGCAAGGCAGCGGAATGCACGTGCCATGGAAAATTTCCATCAGCATGTTGCCTGTTGGTCTGTGTGGTGGTACATGATCAGAGCTTGGCCGAGCAATTTCAATCCTTGGACTGGGCATAAAGTCCAGGAGAGGCTCCTTGTGCTGATCCTGTCAGCTAAAGGTCCTGCTGACCACAGTAGGACCAAGACGTGGAGCACCCAGGGGGGATTTCGGGGCAGCCACCCCTCAAGGTAGTTCCCTGGCTGAGCAGAAGGCAGAGGGACAGCTCTTCTCCCTTCTTCTGGGAGATGGGTTCGTGTAACCCGAGGGCTTGCTGGGCACAGGGAGCTCCCCTGATCTACCTCAGCATCCTTGGTGATGCTGCCGTGGTGGCAGCTTTCGCCGTGGTGTTTTGCAGACCCAAGATACATGTCTTGGGAGCCTTGTGGTGCTGCCGAGTCCTTCCCAGCCTTGCTTTCAGGAAAGGCTCGTGGCTGCACGGTGGAGTGATGACAGTGGGGTGGGACAGGGTACCCTGTGCCAGCGATGGTAATTGTCAGCTCTGCGCTGTCCCCGGGCTGACCAGAACCACTGCAGTGCTTCGCTGTGCCAGGGGAAGGGGAGGCACTGGCTGGTCCTTCCCGTAGTGCCTGGAGCCATTCTCTGAGTGACTCAGGAGCACATAAAGCCTTTTCCTGCTGCTGAGGCACCGGGGAAGCCTTGGTCAGCAGGATCGCTGCACGTCCTCCAGGATCAGCTGCCAACGGACAAGCTGGCACTGGACGGAGCCACCATCAGCCGGGAGCTTCTGTCTCCTGACGCGCTGACGTGGGAGAGACTGGAAGCCCAGCTGGGAGAGACTGGAAGCCCGTCTGGCTGCTGAGGGAAGCAGGAGCAAACACCTGAGTGTGGCCGGGAGTGGGGTGGTGGTGTGGGCAAGCACCGTCCCCTCTCCTGGCGCTGGGGACGGGAGTGTCATGGGTTTAACAGTTAAATTCCCGATGTTGCTAATTGTCATTACACCGAAGTCTCTAATTCTGCTGTTTCCATGGAAATAGAATGATCTTGTGATTAAGATGTGAGGCTGAGGTGGCAGCTCTCTGGTCCTTTGGAGCTGCAGGGCCTTGTTCACTCCCACAATCATGTCTGTCGGTGAGGGGAGATGCACACCTACCCTTGCACAGGAATCCAGGCACCTGCCCTCAGAAAGGTGTCCAGAACCCCCTGCCTCGCCCTGAGGATCTGGGCAGAACCTACTCAGGTGCCTCAAGGGATAGCATTGGTTGTGCCATGTCAGCTGAGTGGGCTGCCACCAACAGGAGATGTGGGATCCAAAAGCTGGGGGAGCTGGCAAACACAGTGTCAGGTGGCTTGGATGGAGGTGATGCCACCTGAGTCAGCTCCCCCGGGCTCCTCATCATCGGTCTCAGGTTGAAGTAGGAGTGAGAAGTAGGTTGGGTGACTTGGGCACTAAAAGTGCTGATTTCTCTCCATGCTGTGGGAGAGCCGAGGGTGCTGGATCAGATGCAGAGCTGTTAAACCACAGATGGTTGGAGTTCAGCTCGAGAGAAGGAGGAGGAAGAGTTGCAAGGGGACCCACTTTAATTCTGGCAGCCTCCTGCGCAGGGTGGTGGTGCCGAGGGGACACGGGGCTGGTGGGGCTCAGCAGAGCCTCTTCCTGCAGAGCTGCCTGGGGAAACCAGCCTCTGCAGAGCAGAACCATTCTTGGGGGGGCTGGGGCAGCAGGGATTTGCAGCCCACCTCTCCCAAGTCCCCCAGCTGCCTTACCTGGCCGAGCGGCCTTGGTGTTTCTGCTGCTTCCATCTCAGGTGATGCCTTGGGCTGACATGGAGGATACTGCAGCGTGTGTGGTCATAGAACCCAGAATGATGTGGTTTGAAAGGGCCCTTAAAGCTCATCCAGGGCCACCCCCTGCCATGGGCAGGAACACCTTCCACTAGCCCAGGTTGCTCCAAGCCCCGTCCAACCTGGCCTTGGACACTTCCAGGGATCCAGGGGCAGCCACAGCTTCTCTGGGCAGCCTGGGCCAGGGCCTGCCCACCCTCCCAGCCAGGAATTCCTTCCCAATATCCCATCAACCCTGTCCTCTGGCAGTGGGAAACCATTCCCCCATGTCCTGTCCCTCTCTCCCTTGTCCCCAGTCCCTCTCCAGCTCTCCTGGAGCCCCTTTAGGCCCTACAAGGGGCTCTCAGGTCTCCCTGGAGCCTTCTCTTCTCCACGTGAACATCCCCAGCTCTCCCAGCCTGGCTCCAGAGCAGAGGGGCTTCAGCCTTTGGAGCATCAGCTTGGTGGTCTCCAGGGGATGGAGGTAGGTCCAGTCCCACAAAAAACAAATATCTGAGTCCTCCGTCTATTTGCTGCCTTGGGAGAGCTGTGCTGGGCTGGTGGGTTCGGTTGCTGATTGTGGGGTACATGTCGTGGTGGAAGATCAGCAGGGAAGAGGATTCCATCCCCTCCTGGGACCTGCTCCTGTGGCTTTGGGCACCAAGACATCACAGAGGTACAGGGAGTGTAACACGTATGTGTACTCTCTGTGTGAACCCTTGTTCCCCTGTTGTTTTTCTGTATTTCTGCCTTTCCTGGCTTTCCTGTCAGGGAAAAGGATCACTTAAAGCTCAGGGGAAGGTGTGTTTGAGTTTGGTGCAGACTGTGTGACACCCCAGTTCAGAGGCTGGAGACTGCTGGTGAACTGTGGGGCAGAGTCCACAGCTCCGTGGACTCAGCTGGGAAGGGCTTGTTTCTAGCAGAGGGATCTTGCTGTGGAAATGCTGGGGCTGGAGATGCAGGAAACACTTGCTGGGCCCCGAGCAAAGCACACTGTGGCTTGGCAGATCAAAGTCTGGAGCGCTGGGCTCCAGCCCGGAGCTGGGAGGTCGATCAGCTCCTCAATCCCTCACTCAAAGCTGGAAAAATGTACAGCTTTGGCCAAGCTGCCGTGTTTTTCCCTAACCTCCTTTTTGGAAGTGTCTGAATTGCTTTTGCTGAAACTTCTATAAATACCAGCCCAATGCAGCGGGTGAGCATGGAAAATGTCAATGGGAGTGTGGGTTTGCAGGGTTTGGCAGCCCCAGGCTGCCGTGGGGACGGAGTGACAGCCCCAACCACGGCACTGCCGGCGGCTCCGCGTGCGCACACGGGGGGCACGGGGAGAGGGGCCAGGGGAGCCCCCTCCTCTGCCACTGCTGAGCTCGAGGGCTCCAGGGGCTGCTCTGCCCCCAGCCCAGCCTCTGCTGCTGCTGCCCTTCCTGCTCCCAGCACAGAACCATTCCCAGGCCCAAAGCTGCATCTCGTGTTTCCGTAGCCTCGCACGGAGCTTTTGTCCTTGAATTTGACCAGTCATCCTCTGAGTGCTGCCACAGCCCCGACGAGGCGTTTCACAGCGATGCTTTATGGGAAGAAACCTCCTTCTGTTTTGGACCTGCCTAATTGGATGTGGTGTCCCCAGGTTTCTGTTTCGGAAGGAACAGTGAACAAATTGTTCCCTGGTGGCCTCTTCCTTTCTTCTCCTGGCATGGAAGGCTTCACTCCCCCTCTGCCATCTTCCTTTCCAGGCTCCCTGTTCATTGCAGAAGCTGTTCTATCCTGCCAGTCATCTCCAGCCCCTCTCAGCACCTTTTCAAGTTCCCTCCCATCCGTTTTGGAGACCCAGGTCAGAAGCGCTGGGGAGGCTGAGGACTGTGGGTCAGGGTGAGAGCATCAGAGTATTCCCTGTCTTGTTCTCCATCCTTCCCCTAGTCATGGCTGGTACCCCCTTTGCTCTTTGCTGCTGAGCAGTGAACCAACATTCACAGAATCATGGAATCATGGAAGTGTTTGAGTTGGAAGGGATGTTAAAGCTCATCTGGTTCCATTCCCTGCTGTGGGCAGAGACACTTTCCACTAGACCAGGTTGCTCCAAGCCCCATCCAACCTGGTTTTGAACACTTCCAGGGTGGGGCAGCCACAGCTGCTCTGGGAAATGTTTCCATGAAATTGTTGAGAATAATCCCAGGATTTCATCTGAATGGTGAGAACTTGCAGCTTGTTCTTGCAGATTTAAAATCAGAATTGTTTGTTTCTGATGATCCCACTTTTCTTCGGTCACCTGCTGCTCCATCACCCAGACACTCAGGATTTTAGGGTCCTTTTGCAAAGCTTTCTCTTTTTTTTTTTTGGTTTCTGCCACCCTGAGCAGCACTTTGAGCTGATGGGGTTTCCTTGGTTTGTGTTGTTCTGCCTGTGGCTGCTGCACACCCTGACTTGCTCTGTACCTTCCTCCCCTGCAGCTCTGGGGCTGCAGGTGGGCCTGTGCTGCCGGCGAGAGCCGCGCACCCAGCCGGTGGCAGAGCTCGCCGTGAGCCCAAACCTGCTCTTGAGCCCTGTTGGATCTTTCCCTGGTGCCAGGCTCCTTCCAGCCAGCCGCCGTTCCCTGCGTGTCCCCGGCAGGTTTCCTGTTTGCTGACCTTCCAGCAGTGCAGCAGAGCCGGGCAGGCGCCTCCGCTCAGGACGGAGTTCTCCCAGGGAGGGAGGCTGTGCTCTCTGCTCCTGGGGTGCACAGTGTGCTCCTGGGGTGCACAGTGTGCTCTTGAGGGGCACAGTAAGGTCCTGAGATGCAAGGGGTGGTCCTGGGGTGCACGGGGTGGTCCTAGGGTACAGAGGATGGTCCTGGGGTGCACGGGGTGGTCCTAGGGTACAGAGGGTGGTCCTGGGGTGCATGGGGTGGTCCTGGTGACAGTGTTTGGGTGACACCCATTGCTGTTCCGTTTTGGAGGTTGGTGTCACTAAAGCCAAAAGACCAATAAAATGATGAGCCACAGGACTTGGGAGAGAGAACACAAATAGCAAACGCAGTAATTTCAAAGAATGTTGTGTTTGTGCCCAAACCACCCAAAGCCCTGTTAATGAGGGAAGCTGTGCCAACAGCCAGCCTGGCACACAGAGGGGGTGGTGCATCTGAACAGCAGGACTGGCACAGGATTGATCCTGAACAGGGGAGGAGTTGGTGTTGTGGAACACAGACCAAGAGTGGAAGTGAGCAAAAGAAAGGGATAGGACAGAAGTGGCTGTTGGCATCTAGCTGGACAGTGCCCATTGGGAACTGGGAGGTTTATTTGGAACAGGGATGTTTTTTTTAGCTATGGTGTTTGTCTGTGCTGGCTGAAACACAGGGATTTGGGAGCTGTGCAACATGAGCATCTCCATCTCTGCTTGGAGAGATGGAATCTTTTCTCTGGAATGGTTTGTCAGGGCTGAACAGCAGCTGTCAAAGGCAGGTGTTTTCAGATTCCCAGCTTTGGGCAGCTGGCACCTGGAGCCCTGGGAGCTGGCTGCAGAGCTCCCTGGGAGCTGGCTGTGAGAGGATGAGCAAGGCTGGAGTGGGCTGACGCTGTGCCAGCCTTCAGCAGGATCCGTGGATGACTCAGGTATTTAGGATACAGTTAGGCTGATATCGATCCCTGGGAAAGCAGTGGAGTGCCTGACATAATCCGAATTAGTGGAGAATTAAAGAAGGGAAGTGAGTGCCGAGTGACGTGGTTTGATGGGATCTGCTTTCCTTGACACTGAGAACAGCTTCTGAGCAGAGGGATTAGTGAAAGGTGCTAATGATTTAATAACACTTTGAGGCTTCTTTGTGGTATTTGGGTTAGGCCAGAGTGAACTGAGGAAGGAACTGGAAGAGCCAAGGGTCAACATGAGACGTGTGGAGTAAGAAGTGGGGCCTCGGTGTGTAGTTGTGAACACAAACTGCACTGGGGCAGGTTTGAGTGAATTCTGGGGATCTGTCCTTGCCTGAGAGCATTTAGTGTTTGTATCGGTTCCCAGAAAAGTCATCAAGAATGGTTCCCCCCGCCGGATCCAGAGTGGTGTGAGGTGCCCAAAACCGTCCCCTTCT
>NW_021938954.1:125126-128252 GCF_001715985.3 Manacus vitellinus
GGGCAGAACAACGCGGGGACTGGTCCCTCCGGGTCCCTGGGGTGGGACGTGAAATTCAGTCCCCTTTGGGGCACGAGCCCACACAGGCTGAGGCGTCTGTGGCTGCAGCAGGAGCCTTGTGGGATGGTGGGAGCAGAGAGCCAGGTGTGAGACCTTCCGTCCCACCCTCTGGCTGTGGCTTGTGGCTTTCGGTTTCTGGGTTTTTCTGCCTGTGGTTGGTGGTTGGTCTCTGTGCAGAGGCCTCGGGGAGGAACCCAGAATGGCCAGGTTTGCCAGAGCTCAGCTCACTGGGGTGCCGGGGTCTGCAAAGGTGAGCAGTGCTGGAGGTGGATGGCAGGGGGAGGCTGCTCCAGGGCTCTGTGCTCCACAGCGTGGGGCAGCTCCAGGGGTCAGAGCTGGAGCCCTTGTGCAAAAGTGGGAGCAGGAGGAAACACCAAACCCTCAGCCAGCCTGGAGCAGGGGCTCTGGCTGAGGACCCTCGTGGGCTGGGGCTGGCTCCATCTCCCCCAGACCCTGGGGGCAGCACCTGCTGTGTGAGTGGAACACGGAAATGGATGTTCTCACCTACAGCGTTTGTTGTGAAGGTAAGTGTCACGTGCCAGGTGACATCTCCATTCTTTGACGTCCCAAGGGTGACACTTCCTTCTCTAAATCCATTATTTGTGAGCACTGAAGCTCTGCCTTGGGGTCTGGGGTCTGTCCACAGGGAGGAAGCTGGTTGGGTTTCCTGGAGCAGGTTGTTTGTGGCTGGAGTGCTGCAATCCCCCCGCTCCAGGTGGGATACAGGGGGATTACTAACGCTGTTCTCACCGCTGACTCTCGTTGTTTGTGGGAAAACAATCTCTGCCCGTGTGTGGATGCCATTAGTCACCACGCTCGCCTCAGGAGGATGACGAGGTGGGAGCAGCAGTAACACAGCGTTTGTTGGGGTGCTCAGGCCCACGTGAGCATCTCGTGGTGTTGTCAGTCTCGGTAGCTTTTTAGCTTGTGTTTTGGAAATACTTCCTTTGCTCCTCTGCTGTTCCTGAGCAGATGCCTGAGGGAACAGGGCGAAAGGACAGGACCTTTTCGTGGCTTTGGTTGTTTTGCATGTTTTCCAGGGAGGGAGGAGCGATCTCAGAGAGCTTTGGGAAGCACTGTTGGGAACATCCCTTTGGGGCTCTGGGCTTCTCCGCTTTCCACAGAGCTCAGTGTCTCTCTGGTCCTACCATTTGCTGGGGGTCGGCTCTTCTCAGAATTCCTGTGCGTGTCGTCGGTGTCTGCGATGCCGTGTGTGCAGAGCCAGAAGGACCTGAGGACAGGTGTCTGTCTGGTCAGTGCACACTTGGCTTGGGGGGCTCAGGCTCCATCCGCTGCTGGGGTGGGTCGGGGGGGTTGCATGTGGGTGCAGGAATGTCCTGTGTCTGCTGGGCACGCGAATGTGAGGGCACGTCTGAAGGAGCTCCACGGCCATATCTAAAGGACAGCTCCTTGGCCATCTTTTGCAGGCTGCTGTGGGATCCCTGCCTTCTTGTCAAGTTAGAAGAGATTTTCCAGCTTCCTCCATCTCCTGCCCAGGAGGCCCTGTTCTCCTTCCAACCGCCACATGGATTTTTCTGTCCTCTGTGTCCCATTGCTGCACTGTTCACATCTTAGTTTCACCCCCTTGCTATTTTTCTTGTCTTTTCTCCTTTCCTCCCCTACCTTTGGAATAAGGTGGAGGATTTTCACTGTTTGAATGATCGTTATGGGAGGAATTTTAAAGCCAGGGTGAGGTTCAAGGACCAGAGGAGGTCTCCTTTAGTTCTGTAACCAAATTTTCACATTGCCTTTTGTCTTTGGATTTCAAAATCCCTAGGAGATTTCCCAATGTCTGACCTAATCATGCTAAGGCTGCTTGTACCTGCAGCCATTGCTGGAGTATCACCAGTGAGGAGCTTGGGAATTGGGAACATCCTGGTGCCTGGGGACAGCCTGGTTCCGTGGGAATGTCCCTGTACCTGGGAACATCCCAGTGCCTGGGAACATCCTGGTGCCTGGCAGCATCCCGGTGCCTGGGGACAGCCCTGTGCCCGGGAGCAGCCTGGTGTGTGGCTGACAGCACGGCAGGACTGCCCATGCCCCCGAGTGCAGGTACCAGACTACCTGCACATTTAGTCAGGGTACTGGTATGAATGTTCCTGTGCACAGAAGGGCCTGGGGGTGGCTTGAGGAGCAGAAGCGATCGCTGCTGCCTTGATCTTGTATTACACCCCACAGGTAACACCCTGAAGCGTTACCTTCTAGGGCTTCCCTGTGGCACTGGGGTCTGGAATGGCTTAGGAAGTGTCGTCTCTACATCTGTCTTGCAGTGTGTGGGTGCAGGATCTGCAGCACAGCTGCCCTCGCAGGGTCCATGGCACGGCTGCCCTTGCCAGAGGGCTGGCAGCGATTTGGTGCTCAGCTTCTGTCCTTGGCGGGCAAGAGCGTGGCCGTGCCCTGTTTGGGTGACATGGGCATGACCTCACGTGCGTGGGAGGGAGGCGTTTGCTTCAGTGCTGCATCCCGGGGTGGGGAGAAGGTGGCAATTTCCTCGTCAGCTGCTCGAGGTTTGCGGCAGGACCCGAGCTGGGGGTGCGCAGTGTGGGAGGAGGGAGGGAGCTGGTGCTGGAGTCGGCTCTCCTGTGCCTGCTGTTTACTTCCCAGCTGGTGTTAACTCTCTGCTGGCTGGGCCCGTTCCTCCTCTCCTTGGAAACTGGGGGGAACAAACTGCTCTGAGGCACCTCTTGCCTTGAAAAGTCAGTCAGCCGGTCAGGTGTCAAACCTGGGGCTCTGCGCTGAGACGGGAGCACGGGGCAGGAGCAGGGCAGGGCACAGGGGTCCAGCTGGCAGTGAGGGCCTGCGTGGACCTTGGACCCGAAGCAGTGCCTCATCTCTTCGTCCCAACACCCTTGGCATGTGCGGGGGTTGAGGGGCAGGTGGGGGTTTGGCAGTGGAGAGGGTGAGGACATTGTCTCTTGTGAATGGGGTGGTTGGGGTGACCAGAGAAGGCTGTTGGGGTGGTTGAGGTGACCAGAAAGGGTTACCACAATGGAGCTCTGTGGTCTGTGGTGCTGCTGTGCTGGGTGCTGAGCTCCATGGCAATGTTGGCTGTGCTGGGTGCTGAGC
>NW_021938954.1:129350-132080 GCF_001715985.3 Manacus vitellinus
GCGCTCGGGGTCCTCCCGCAGCTGCGGGGGCTCAGCCGCCGTCCCTGGCACTGCACGGAGCCCTCCTGCTCCGCTGCTCCGGCTGCACAGCGTGTGCTGGGGGTTCTGGGTGCCCCACAGTCTGATCACATGCCATGGTCACCTGTCCTGCACCCTGTCCTGATTTTGGTCCTGGCTGTGGTGCTCAGCCTGGTCCCCTGCCCACGGTCCCTCTGCCGGCACGTTCTGTGTGGGGCTGTCGGCCTCAGGCACTTGCAGTCCCGATAGCATGTAGGGCCTGGGGCTGGCTGGTGTCTGTCGTGTGCTCCTGGTCTGCCTCTGGCATCTGCCCACTGTGAGGGCACTGGGAACTTGCAGGGCCACCTGTACTGGGAACCTCATCCCCGGCTGCCGAGGCAGTGCCAGTCCCTCGTTCACACAGGATGTGTGGGGCTGCAGGGGGTCCCCCAGACTCAGGCCCCTCTGCAGACAGACAGTACTTTCAAACCCAGGAGGGATGATGAGTGCAGGTGTCCCACCCTCCCGGCTGGGCATCCCCCTGACAACACAACCTGCATATCTGCAGACCTCCAGAGCAGCAATACCTGTTGGGTCTGGGGGAGCAGTAATACCAGTGCATTAGGTCTGGGGGAGCACAGGGATACCAGTGCCATGGGGTCTGGAGGAGCACAGTGGAGCATTTGACCATGGTTCAGACTCCTTTTCCATTTTGGGGCTCCACCCTGAACATCCCACCAGCACCAGCCAGCACTGGAAAATTCCCTGGCTCTCGAACTCTTCCCGTGCAGCTGTTGTTGAGCCTTTCATGGATTCTGTTAATTTCAGCCAGATGTTCGTGCCATAACATTTGTGCCATGCGTGTAACTCACAGAAGTGCTGGTAGGAGACCAACTTGCTTCTATCCCCAGGCACCTGCCGTGGGTCAGATCGCCAAAGCCTGATGTCCGTGTTACTTCCTGGCTCTTGGAGATGCTTCTGGAGCCCTGCATGGCTCTGGTAGCTCCAGCTGAGCCGCTGCCCACCGGGTGGGTGAGCTGTCACCTGTCATTTGCGTTAGACACGCACACAGCACCAGTCCAACCCAGTGTGCTCGTGGCATGAACTGCTGGAGAAGAGATGTGTGAAGGTGGGTGGGGCGTTTCAGTGGTGGCTGTCTCCAAACGCTGGTGGCCTCTGGTCTTGTTGTCAGAGCAGTTCCTCCGCTGGTGGAGGGCTGGGGCAGCCAGAGCCCACGTGCTGCCCAGACCTGGTGGGGTTTGAACCTGTCCGTGGGTGCAGGTGCCCCGCAGCCCTTGGCCCCAGAACTTGGCACTGAGGCTCCATTTTAGTCTATTTCAGATGTAGGAATAACACAGAGGGGATCGTGTCAGTGCACATATCAGTGCACAGAGCAGATGGAAACCTGTGCTGCAAAACAGCCTCATTAGGTAAAGACACCACTGTGCCATTCCTGTGGTAAGGATCAGTATCTTACTGGGATGCAGCAGGACAGGTGTTGTACCTGTATTTCTTTTTGGGATGCTGGAGGCCCCAGCTGAGTGTTGTGCCTGCATTCTGGCTTTAAGAAAGGTGGTGACAAACTGCAGAGAACCGAGGGATGAGGACATCATCAGCTGAGGAGAACTCTCTGGGTTTCTCAATAGGCTTAAGGGAGTTTTGGATGGGGTCACTGGAGGAGGAAAAGCTGGAGCAGCAAGGAGGGCACAGGACTGGAGAGGGTTGGGGAGGTCACAGGGGTGGGTCAGACAGACCCTGTTGGGGGGACCCAGCATGTCTGGTCCCACCTTGGTGGGCAGCGTGTGGTGCATCATCTCTCCAGCAGACAGTCTGTGCTTCAGCAACACCTCACAGCCAGAACCTGCCAGAATATTTTAAAAAGCTGAGACTCATGTGGAAGGGAAACCATCTGGTGCTGTCGGAGTACACGTTAAACCTAGGATTTGGGAAGGGATGAATATAGACAGTCCTGTCTCCCTGTAGGAACAACTTTGCATCCCTGGGAGCACAGAGCTGTGCCAGGGGTGGTGGGAAGGAGCTCATGAGCCTTCTGCCCTGGTTCCCTGCCCAGGGCAGATACGTGTGCCTGAGGTGTCCCTGACAGGTCGGCTCTGACAGCCCAGTCCCTGTAGCCAGCCCTGTCGGGTGTTCAGTGCTTTGGAAGACGTTCCTTCATAATTGCTTCCTGCAGGATTCCTCATCCTTGCTGCAGTGTGGCTGCTCCTGGAGACGGGATGGCAGATGCTGTGGATGCGGGTCGGATCCAGTCTGGCAGCTCATGTGTTCCTGTGACCTTGGCACAGATGGCAGAGCTGCAGCTCTGGCAGGTTGTCAGGCGCCTTCTGCTCAGTCCCAGGCATGGGTGCCCGTTGGCTTGGGAGGGAGGGGAGCAGCATGTGTCCACCTCTGCCCACAGAGCATGGCCATGGCATAGGGAGGGGCAGCTCTGAGCTGCTGCTCCGTGTGTCTGGCAGCAGGTACTGGGGAGGGGAACTGCCGGGGTAAGCTGGAACTGTCTGGCAGGTGTGAACACCCGAGGGAAGAGCAGGATGTGCAGCCTTGGGAGAGGCTCTGGGTGGGAGCTCTGCTCCCATGCACTGGCATGGGGGTCTATGGCATTGATGGCGTGGGAGGGAAGGCAGATAGTGGGACCTGTGGGCTTAGGAGAGGATGGAGAAGGGAGGGGAAGGGGCTTGGTTGAGGCGCCGGCTATGCTGTGGGGAGGGGAAGGAC
>NW_021938954.1:133795-135391 GCF_001715985.3 Manacus vitellinus
CGGAGTCCGGGGGGCTCCTGCGCCCCGCGCGCCTTCGCACCAAGAGCGAGGGCGACGCCAGCTCGCTGCACACCTGCCCCAGCAAGCGGGACCTACTCTACCCGGAGCTGGCCAGGGTCGGGGGCCGGCTCCCCACCGACCCCACACAGACGGGAGGACTCTGGAAACTCCTCACGAGCCGCTTCCGAAGGCGAGAGCGTGGCAGCGCTGGCAGCACGTGCCCCAAGGACCCCCACGGCGGTGTCGAGCCCATCCTCCTGGGAGGGGGCCCACTGCGGGCGCTGGGTGAGTGAGCGCAGGAGCGGTGCTGGGCTGGTGAGAGCCCCCTGCACCTGTGAGACCTGCAGGGACAGGCTGCTGTGGCCTCTCCCAGCCGAGGTCTTGGGCTGGGCACGGGCACCTGGTTCTGTCCTGGTGCTCTGGGGTCTGTGCTCAGCTGCGGCGACGTCGTGTGAGCATTCCTGGTGCCGTGGGGTTGGCGGTGCTGGAGCAGCTGTGGGGTAGCTGCCTGGGAGGAGATGCTCCGGGGTCCAGTTCCCTTGCTGGCCACACACCTGGGAGTCAAGCACACATGTTCCACGTCCTTCTTGCCCCAGTGGTGTCCCAGCAAGGGCAGGGAGGGCTGAGCCTTGTGCAGTGGCATTGGGGGAGCAGGAGCTCGGTGGGAGGGGAAGAGGAGTGCTGTTGGTGGGCTCCTGAGCAAGTGGGACCGTTTGGGAGGTTGCCAGAGCAGAGGCGTGGAGCAGCATGGGGGGTTGGGGAGCACAGAGATGGTCCTGCACCCCCCTCCTGTGAGCAGCTCCCTGGTGCCAGGCCATCCAGAGGATGCTCTGCTGGGATTATCCTCGGGGCCGAGTGGAGGCCGGATGTTTGTGAGCATGGGACACTCACTATGTGTGGGGCAGCCTCTGGAGAGCAGGGGTGGTATCCCCGGTGATGGCACAGGGGGACAGGACCCGTGGTCCTCCCCAGGGAACCCACACTCGATGGGGACTGGCAGCTGAAGCAGCTCTCAGGTGCTCGATTCCAGTGTCTGGTGGGGGGTTCTCCAGCATCGGGGTTGTGTGGGGCCTCAGCCAGAGCTGCGTGAGCTGTGCCTCCGTGCTCTGTCCCCTTCCCGGCCCTGTGGAAGGAGCTATGGGCGAGCCCTGCGCCCTGGCAGGGCTGGGAGGTGAGAGCAGCATCCACAGCTTTTTAAGGCATGGAACGTGCGGAGCTGGGGGCTGGGCGTCGGGTTCCATCGCTCTGCTCTGCATCCGGGCGTTGTGGAGGCAGTTCTGCACTTGGCTCGTGTGCTGGAGGGACAGCTTGGGGCTGGCAGGCTCCCCAGGGAACCCGCACGCTCCCGGGGAACCTGCACACTCCTGAGCCAGC
The DNA here is from genome assembly GCF_001715985.3 of Manacus vitellinus. Lineage (NCBI taxonomy): Eukaryota > Metazoa > Chordata > Aves > Passeriformes > Pipridae > Manacus > Manacus vitellinus. Next base: position 135,170 of record NW_021938954.1, read on the forward strand.
GGCTGCCCAGGGCAGCGTTGTGCCCAGAACACTCTCTGGGAGGGCTGGCCTGCAGGGACCAGCACGGAAGCAGCTCTGCTGCTGCCCAGGGAGCTCAGGGGGCTCCTTCCTGCAGCCCCTCGTGCCCTTGGGGCTCGCTGTGCTCCAGGGGAAGGGTCTGGAGGCTCCGGTGGGTGCGAGGGCTGCCGTGTGCCACGAGGCAAAGGGCTGGGATGCTCTGCG
>NW_021938954.1:135671-140488 GCF_001715985.3 Manacus vitellinus
AGGAGCAGCCGAGGCTGAGCACTCCACTGGTGTCTTTGCCCTCACCTGGCTGCTCCATTGAACAGGTAGGGGCTCCCGTTGGGCCTGTCTGTGGGAGACCCTGCTGAGGATTCCATGGGGAGTGCTGTGGGGGGCTTGGGGCCCCTCCAGCTGTGACCAGCCAGATCATGCGGGACCACTGCTTGTCACAAGGGTTAGTGTTTGCCACCATAGCTCGTGCTGGAAGCAGAGGCTCAGGGATGACCTTTCCAGGCTGCCCCTGGCACTGTGGCTGCAGCCCTGGCCTGGGGCTGCAGAGCTCACGGTGGGTTTGATCACTCTGAGAACACCATGCATTACCTGCAGGTACCTGCACAGCCCCTGTACCCACCAGACCTGTGTCCTCCTGCGGACAGTGAGGAGTGAAGAGACAGCAGTGAAGTCTGCAGAGCAAAGCAACTGCTGCTTGTTCTGTCTCATGCCCTGTCTCCCCATTGTGTCTCTGCTCAGCACGTTGGTCCCTGGGCCATGGCTCGCTCCAGCTGTGGGCCTCTGAGCCACGGCTGGAGGAGCACAGCCTTAGTGCTGCTCTGGTGGAGCTGCTCAGGAGGTCTCATCTCTGCCCCATCCCTGTTCCAGTCTTGCAGGCCAATGGCATTCCAAACCTTCTTGACATCCCACAAACTTTGATGGTCCGTGCGGGTGCTACCCACCTTGCCCTGGGAAAGCTGCTGGTGTAGCCCCAGCTCGCCCTCCCGGGGGTGCAGCTGCAGCTGTGGTTATCAGCGCTTGGAAAAGCTGGATGTAGGAGTCCCGGCAGAGAGCCAAGCCAGCACTCTCCCTGTTTCCAGAACCTGGAGTGGTTTGTTTACAGCACGCTGCGATACCCACCCAGCACTGTGCTCTGCATCCAGACATACCCACAGAGAGCCAGGAGGATGCTCTGAGTGCTGCTCCCAGCCCTGGAGGGGTTCGACTGGGATGGAGCACAAGGAGGGGTGATGGGGGATTTTCGGGGTTTGTTACCCAAAAAACATAAAGGGATGGTCCTTGTGTAACAGGCAAGGGAGGGCAACAGCCCTTGGGACTGGAGAGCAAAGTGAACATAGTCCAGCCAACTCAGACTGACCCAGGTGATCGTGGTTGGTGGTTCAGAGGAACGTTTCTAGGTATCCAGGTGTTGGCTGGTGCCGTTCCAAAGAGGCTCTCTAATAGGCATGGGCTTGGGAAAACTGGACTTGTTAGGGATTGGAGTTGTCCCTGTGCATGGAGGGACTGTGTGAAGGGTACAGCATCTCTGATGGCTCAGGATGTGTTCCTCACCCAAGAGAATGGCCTGAAGTCGTGTCAGGGAGATCTAGGCTGGATCTCAGGAAAAGGTTCTTTTCCCAGAGGGTGGTTGGGCACTGAACAGGCTGCCCAGGGCAGTGGTCACCACCCCAAGGCTGACAGAGCTCAAGGAGTGTTTGGACAATGCTCTCAGGGACACTAGGTGGGTTTGTTGGGATGTCCTGGGCGTGGCTGAGTTGGACTCAATGATCCATATGGGTCCCTTCCAGCTCAGGATATTCTGTGATTCTGTGATCACAGCCTGTCCCCTCTCCCAGGGAGCCATGCCCTGCTTTTTGAGGTGCTTTGAGGTACCTCCGTTCACTCTCCTGTGTGGAGACTGATGTGCAGGGCATGTGAGGGAAAGCTCCTGGGAGAAGAGGGGTGTGTTTTCTCCTGGATCAGGTGAAGTTTGCATAGTGAGTTGGGTAGGTCATGATAAGTATCACCTCGTGTTGGTACCTGCCTCGGCTGAGCGGGGAGCACTGGTGGGGCTAGAGATGCCTGGGATGCTGAGGCCAGAATGGTGTCTGTGCTTCGGAAAAGCTTGGGAGGTCTAGAAGGTGTCAGGGAAGGAGCTGTCGGGACAATGCTCTGGAAGGCCCAGCTCTCAGGATGAGGTCAGAGAGTGTGCAGTGGGTGCAGAGGTGTCTGACTGCAGTCACAGGCAGCCCCCAGGGAGAGGGAACTCCAACTCCAGCGCCTTCAGTGTTCATCTGCCAGCACTTGTGGGGTTGCAGAGCTGGAGCTGAGGTCAGGCGTGTTGGGAACAGGTTTTTGCTGGCAAGATGGGTCCTCACTGTGCTGGGTAGCAGTGTCTCTCCATGTCACTGTGCTGGATTCTGCCTTCCAACAGACGCTGTCCTTCCATCACAGGGAGGTTTGGTTTGGGACTTTGCTCTGCCACTGTTGGGACAGGGACTGGAAAGCAGCAGGTGCTGAGAGATTGAAACACCTGGATCTCCCTGAGTGCACACTGACAGCAAAGCCTGGTGACAGGAACTGCTGCCGCGCGGTGTGATGACGGAGCGAAGGTGGCAGTTCCTGATCGTGCCCTGTTTCACCGAGAGACACACAATTATCTCCTTTCACTGCTGCAAAGTGTTCAAAGCTCTGGTGAGGTAATCCTTGCTGAGATCATGTCCTGCAGTGGGTTCTCGCACTGACTTAGTGCTGACTGGGACACTGGCCATGCCTGTGCTGGTCCTTAACCTGGAGAAATCCCTCTCCTGCCAGCATTGCCAGGGCTGAGGCTTTAACAGCCTGGCCCAGGAAGGGTGGCTGTGCCCAGGAAGGGTGGCTGTGCCCAGGCACGCTGCCTCTGCCGCCCTTTCATCTACGTGTGCGGGCAGGTGGATCCGTTGGACGTGGTTTGTGTGGCCTCTGCTGTGTTTGCTCAGCCTCTGACCTGGTTTCAAGGCTGGGTTTAGTGTCCAGGATTGCAGTGTCCAAGGGAGTTCCACCGTGGCTTGGATAATGAGTTGGTTAATTATTAGTTGCTGTGTGGGGAGACCAGATGTGTCTGGCACTGGCGCTTCTGGAGCACAGGGTAGATGAACCTGCTGCACGTCATCCCATGGAGGGAGCAGCTGAGGTGAGGAGTCGGGTTTGCCCAGCCAGCCCCTTCCTTCTCCCAGTTTTCCTGCAGCACATGTGTGTGAGCAGCCATGGGTCCATGGCTGAACCCCCTCCAAGCTTTCTGCAGGGCACGAGGGCCGCAGTGTCTGGGCTGTGCCGTGAAGGTGCTGGTTGTGCCTCCTTGATGTGTGATGCTGCTGTCCCATATCTGGGGCCCGGTCTGAGGGTCCTGCTGGTGTCCAGGATAACTGACTGAGGAATGTCAGCTACCGGGAGTCTGCTTCATGTCCCTGTCTGCTCTTCTGCCCTACCTCCCAAATTTCCACCTTCTGCAACAGAGCCACCTACACCGGGAAACCTCCGTCAGCAGAAGATTCCGAGCATAACGGAATTGGCCTGAATCTCCTTTTCCCAGGCCAGGCCAGACTGATCTCCTCTCACGTGGTTGAGTCGTGGAGCCAAGGACACTGCTGGGCTGTGCTGAGGCTCTTGTGTGACAGTGGTGCCCTGAGCCCACTGCTTCTTTTGGATACACCTGGGAAGGTGTTGAACTGTAGCACAGACAGTCTAGTCCCCTCTGTGTGATTAAACAACAAAAAGAAGAGGGAGGCAGTGACCAGGTGTGCTTTCCTGTGGAATACCAGGGTATGCAGCCAGTCCAGCAGTGAAGCTGAGCAAGTAAATCGTGCCTCCTGTGCTACATGAATGCCAGTGCTGAGAGGGAGGACAGTCCCTGGAGGTGTCACCTGCTGGAGGCAATCCCTGCTGGGCAAGCTGGCACCAGGACCCCGGGGATGTGGGGAAGGTGCTCACACTCATCTGCCTGCTGGGATTTTGGGTGGTGCCTTTGCTCTGGTCAGGTCACCAGTGGCTCTCTGAGTGCATCCACGTGGTCACTGCTTCATCCAGGAGATGATGGGGATCTCGTGCCTGTTCCAGTGGGGAGCAGTGCCCGAGGGCTGGGCACCCCTGCACCCCCTAGGCATGGTGGGTGGTTGGGGAGGGTCTGGCCGCCCTGGAGAGAATGGTGCTGTTCGAGGGGAGCTCCCACCCCCAAATCACCCTCCTGCAGCTGCAGACTCAGACCTTCCCAGTGCTGCTCTGGCGTGTAACAGCTGCACAACACACAGGGTGTGTAATGTCACACCAACAGGATTCGTAGCCGTGAGTGCAGGGAATTGCCACGCGCTGCATTTTAGCAGCGAAGGATCAGGATTGGATGGACAGAGCTGATGTCAGAGTCGTGTCACTGGTATTTGGCAGCTGGGTGCTTGGCCTGTGACTGTTTTAGGTTGAGAAACTGCTCTTGAGTACCCTTTGACAGCTCTGTGGTGCCATCCATGCCTGCCCATGCACGGAGCTGCTGGAGCTGCCAGCAGACAAGGGAAGTGAGTGTGAGAAATCGAGGGGGATCCATTCTGGGGGTGTCTGAGACCCAGAGCCGCCCCTGTGAGCGAGGGTGCAGGTGGCTGCAGGACACAGGGTACAGGTGACGTGAGAGATGAGTGACAAGGTGACTTTGGGCCTGCAGATGGGCACATCCAGACAGGTGTGGGTCCTCCAGGTGCCAGGGGGATGTGCACACATGTGCATGTCCCTTGCGTGGTGAGAGGAGGGCAGTTGGCATGTCCTGGGGCAGAGCAGGGTGTGTAAAAAGGACTGGGGGCACTTGCAGTGACAGACTCAGTTGTTGTGTGGGCCCCACCCTGACATGTGGCAGTGGATTGTGCTCCAAACCCTCAGACCTTCCCGGACTGGCCCATGGTCACAGAATCGTTGTGGTTGGAAAAGGCCTCTCAGACCGTCGAGTCCAACCATTCTCCCAGCACTGCCAAGGCCACCACTGACCATGTCCCCAAGTGCCACACCCACAGGGCTTTGAAATCCCTCCAGGGATGGGGACTCCACCCCTGCCCTGGGCAGCTGTGCCA
>NW_021938954.1:141989-171989 GCF_001715985.3 Manacus vitellinus
GGTCCCGTTCAGACCTGGCAGACGGTGGGAGCGGGTGGGAGCGGGCGGGCTGAAGCACAGCCTGTGCCTGGTGTTTCAGGTTGAGCGTGCTAAGGGTAGTGAGGAGTTGGGGGTGTGTCTGTGGCTGAGCACAGTCCCGTTGGCCTTGTGTCACTGGCATTTGTTTGTGTTGAGGTTTATTCAGAGGCTTTCACAGCAAGTCAAAAATCAAAGTGTTGAGAACAAACTCCTGAACCCAGGTTAAAAACCAAACAAGGATCTGTTGGGACAGCTGGCACAGGAGGCAGTTGGCAACAGTCAGAGCAGTTTGTCATGGGCACCCGTGAGCAGATCCAGCTCACCTGAGAGCCCAGCCTGTCCTCTCCAGGGCTCTCCCTCCCTCTGTTCTTTCCCAAGGCCAGTCACTGAGAGCATGTCTTGTGCTCTGCTCAGAACCCCTCAAAAACCTGCTGTGTGTAGTGAAACAGTATGAATGTGGTGCTTTGTCCTCTCAGGGAGTGCTGGGAAGGAGAAGGCTGGATGGTGCTTTATCCATCACCTTACCTGTCAAAGGAACTCAGTGGCACAGAAGTCCCAGGTGAAGGTGACAGCTTTTTTTAGATCCAGTGATGCAGTTGGAAACACAGGTGTGCTGTTACCTTTTGGAAAGGGCTCAAGAATGTATAATTTTCCTCCTGATTGATGGGTTGTTTTAATAAAAAACTTACCTCTGCCTAAAAAAAGAAAAGGCAGGGGAAAGACGCCGCAGAGAAATGATTCCTCCTCAGAATCCTCAGGATGGCTATAAATAACCTCGTGTTCTTGCAGCAGACCTGGGTGTTATTTGTCTGTAGCTCCTGGGAAAGGATTGTTCCTAAATCAGCCATGGAAGGTGAACTCCAGGTACGAGCACCGTGTTCCCCTGGAGGAACGCGCCCCACAGGCCCGGGGGTGCACAGAGCTGGGGTGAAGGCACACTGCTGGGTCATCAGGTCACTGTTTGTCCCCTCGTGGCCATTGAGCACCTGTGGGCCAGGAGGGGTGGAGCCCAGCCGGCCACTTCCCCACAGCTTTGGACTGCGTGTCTCCCGCCAGTGCCCACTGAGGTGGGAGAGGTGAGACAAGGCTTCAGCCTGGAAATGGAGGAAGAGCTGGAGCTGTTGGGTGTCCAACCTCCCCTCAGCAGTTCTGAGGGCCAGAACGTGAGCCCAGGCCACTGTGTCTGATCACTAACTATGGTTGGGTCTGGTGGATTCACCACTTCCCTTGTGAGGGGATTCACCACTTCCCATCTCAGATTCCTATTCTTGCAATAGTCAGTGGCCACAGATTCAGCAGGTTTCCTACAGGCTCTTGGAGTTGCAGAGCTCCCACAGGTTTCCAGTCTCCAAAAATCCTTTCTGTTTATGCACGATGAACATGCAGCCATGCACGTTCGGGCCCTGCCCTGGAGCAGGCCTTGGATGGAGCGTCCGGCCTCGCCGAGGTGAATGAGGGACCCGGGATTGTCAGCAGGAACTGCTGCTGCTCCTGGTGCTCAAGGTCTTCTCCAGACTCCTGCGCCTCCCCCAGAGAGTCTGGTTCCATTTGGGAAGTCTGTCTCATCAGCCTCTGGAGCTGGTTGGGATGTAAATGAGTATTTTGGAGCTCTGTGGCAGGCCAGGGGTGTTTCCTGCGCCGTTCAAGCCGTGCCAAATTGCCACAGCCTCCGTAAGCCTGTTGCAGTTGCCAGTTCCATAACACGCAATAATTCGCTGTGTTTGCATTCAGTCAGAAACATGGATGATGTGCTACCATCAGCTCCTCACCCACCCAACCTGCGGCGCGCCAAGGGCAGGGCTCGGGGCGCTGGCCTATGCCCTCGGTTCTGGGGTCCTGTGCAGCCTGTACTCTGAAAAGGGTGTCTTCCCTTGTCCTTTGTGCCTCAGGGCAAGGGATGCTAAAGAGGTTTTTGTGCTCCTGCAGGGCGGGAGGGAGGGTCCCATCCTGTGGTGCCCGGGCTTTGTGCTGCCACGCTGCCCTCGGCTTGGCCGCTCCTCCCTGCCCAGGGCTCTGACTGTGGAGAGACTGGGCATGGGCAGTATCAGGACCTCGTGCAGCTTCGTGTCTCTGGATAGGGTGTAAGGGAGGGAAGAGCCATGAACCTGCCTGGAGGGAGCAGGAAGAGCATGGCAAGGCCCTTGATGGCAACCGTGGTGACCTTGTGATTTCTCCTCTGTGTTTGCAGATTCGTTTGTAAACAGCCAGGAATGGACCCTGAGTCGCTCGGTGCCTGAGCTGAAGGTGGTGAGTACCTGCAGCTCGTGCCTCAGATACCCCTGGTTCCCCAAATCCTGTGGGATGTGGTCTCTGGTTGGGGGCTGCCTCTGCCCCCTCTGTCCCCAGCACAGCCCCTTGGGATGGGACAAGGTCAGTACTGCTGGCACTGGGGTGGCCTGGAGGGGTTGTCAGGGTGGGCAGGATGCTGCGGGTGCTTCTCATTTGTGTCTGTTCTCGGAGCCCTCCATGATCTGTTCCCCTGCTCTGCTCTTGCCGTGCTCTCTGTGCCAGCCCTCAGCTCCCTGTGCAGGCTCATGGTGTGTCTCCTTCTGCCCTTTCTCCCTTTGGCCTTTTCTCCCTTCAGTCTTTGCAAGATTAACTTTTTTCAATATTACTCCAAGAAACAAAAGATCAAAATTCTTTTTGCAAAGCATTCCAACACTGTCCTGCCATAGTGTCGCTTACCTGCAGTGAAGTGAAAATCAAAACAAACTCTGAATATGCATTGGTTAGTTTGCCTGTGAAATGTGTCTTCAAAAACATTCCCGCAGCTGTTCCATGTGACGTTAAGGCTCTGGAGGCTGCAAAGCCGTGCTGACAGCTAAACCATCCCAGAGCTTTTAGTTCTTCCTCAAGTGCCCTTTTCCCATGTTTTCCATGACCTCTGAGAATCTCTTGTTCCGGGGTTTCATCCGGCCAGTGCAGCTCTTCTAAAAGCCTGGAGGCCTTTCAGAGTCCTGGTTCAGAGTCACAGGATCATTTGGGTTGGAAAAGCCCTCTGAGACCATCGAATCCACCTGTTCCCCCAGCACTGCCAAGGCCACCACTGACCATGTCCCCAAGTGCCACACCCACAGGGCTTTGAAATCCCTCCAGGGATGGGGACTGCACCCCTGCCCTGGGCAACTGTGCCAGGGCTGGACAGCTGTTTCAGGGAAGAAATTTCCCCAGTATCCAACCTAAACCTTCCCTGACACGACTTGAGGCTGTTTCCTCTTGTCCTGTCCCTTGTTCCCTGGGAGCAGAGCTTGATCCCCATCTGGCTCCACTGTCCTGTGGGAGGGACAGAGGACACAGAGCTGCTTGAAAACTGGAAGGGAGTGAAGCCTGGGAATGTTTCTTGTGGGAGTCAGTGTTGGGCCCTCACTGCAGGAAGGACATGGAGGGGCTGGAGCGTGTCCAGGGAAGGGAACGGAGCTGGAGAAGGGACTGGAGCACCAGGATTGGCTGAGGGAGCTGGAGGGGCTCAGCCTGGAGAAGAGGAGGCTCAGGGGGGACCTTCTCACTTGCTGCAAATCCCTGACAGGAGGGGGGAGCCAGGGGGATGGGTCGGGCACGTGCGCTGCCTCCTGGCAAGACTCGTCCCCTGGATCTCAGTGTGGACTGCATTCCCTCCTTTTCCCAATAGTCATGGAACAGAGGTCCCCACAGTGACTACACACCTTGTTTGGCTCTGGTTTGTACCTCTCAGGGGTTCTGTTCCTCAGGACTATCAGTTCAGAGGGAGCTGGTTTGTAGCTCCAGGTGAGCCCAAGGACAGGACAGGGCAGAGCAGCAGGATTTCAGTGAGACGCAGGTCAGGGTTTGGACTATGTGCAAACAAAGTGTAACTGCAGCCTCTGTCCCAGTTTTAGAGCTAAATGCCATCACAGTGCTTATCTCTGGCGTGGTGTGGGGCCGTCACTGCCGGGCAGCCCCGGGAGCTGCTCCACTGGCAGAAGTGGCCCCAGGGACTGGGGCTGTGGCCAGCCTGGCACTGAGCCCCTGGGCTGCCTGCCTGGCACAGGGGTCTCCACAGTTTATTCTGTGGAGACCTTCCCCAGTACTCCCACCTGGAGTGCTGTGTCCAGGTCAGGGGCCCTCAACACAAGAAAGACGTTGACCTGCTGGAGTGAGTGCAGAGGAGGCCACGGAGCTGCTGCCAGGGCTGGAGCCCCTCTGCTCTGGAGCCAGGCTGGGAGAGCTGGGGGGGTTCCCCTGGAGAAGAGAAGGCTCCAGGGAGTTCTGAGAGCCCCTGGCAGGGCCTAAAGGGGCTCCAGGAGAGCTGGAGAGGGACTGGGGACAAGGGGGAATGGCTTCCCACTGCCAGAGAGTAGTATTATATGGGATATTGGGAAGGAATTCCTGGCTGTGAGGGCGGTGAGCCCAGAGAAGCTGTGGCTGCCCATCCCTGGAAGTGTCCAAGGCCAGGCTGGACAGGGCTTGGAGCAACCTGGGCTAGTGGAAGGTGTCCCTGCCCATGTCAAGGAGTGGGACTGGATGAGCTTTAAGGTCCCCTTCAACCCAAACCATTCTGTGATTCTGTGATTCCCTGTCTCTGGTTAGATCCCAGGGGCAGGGGGGGAGGGCTTGGCCTCAGGACGGGCTGTTGCTGTTGTGGGTGACGTGGGTGCAGTGTTGGTGTGGGTGACGTGGGTGCAGTGTTGGTGTGGCCCTTGGGTCCCTGCAGGCCCTGTGCTCTGGAGACACGTGTGCAGGACAGGGAGGGCACAGCCCAGCCCGCGTTCTCCGTGCTCTCACCTGTCAGAACATGCTGTTGGGGACCGTGGTTGCTGTGGCAGCTGACAGACCTGGCAGCGGTGCCTGCGGCCCGGGCACACCCACGGGAGCACGTTGGTCCTGCTCCCTGCTCCTGCTGCGTGCCGGCTCCGTGGGCACAGGAGGAACTGGCACATGGGATGGTGTCCTGCACTCTTAGCATGGTCTGTGCCATCAGAATGCTGGCTGCTGCTGGGCTGTGCCTCTCTGCCTCTCACCGGGAGCGTGCGGGTGGCCCAGGGCAGGACCTGGAGCAGCGGAAGCATTCAAGCACCTGGCTGAGAGCTGGAGAACCTGCCTGGTGATGACTCACCTACCAAGCTCATCCCTGTGCCTGGAAAAGTTTGGCTGTGAACTTCTCTTTGGTGGCAGAGGCAGTTTAGGGTTCCAGCTGCTCCTCACCCTACGTTTCTCAGCGTGTGAGTGCAGCTGTAGAGGACCACAGAACCCCTGAGGTTGGAAAAGCCCTCTAAGATCACCAAGTCCCACCATCAACCCGCACCACCACCACCATGCTCACCACTAAACCATGTTCTCAAGTGCATCCACACATTTCGTGAACAATTCCAGGGGTGGGGACTCCACCCCTGCCATGGGCAGCCTGTGCCAGGGATGGACAACCCTTTCTATGAAAATATTTTCCTGATATCCAACTTAAACCTGCCCTGGCACAACTCATTTGCTCTTGTCCCTTGTTCCCTGGGAGCAGAGCCCGACCCCCACCCAGCTCCTCCCTCCTGTCAGGGAGTTGCAGAGCCAGAAGGTCCCCCCTGAGCCTCCTTTTCTCCAGGCTGAGCCCCCCCAGCTCCCTCAGCTGCTCCTCATCAAACCTGTGCTGCAGACCCTTCACCACAAACCTGCTCCCACAACTAGTGGCTTTAAACCATCTTGAAGACGCTGATGCCGGGCAGAGCTGGGTTCTCTAACCCATCCTGGGACACCCACCTCTGTTTCATGGCAAATCTGAGAGTGCTGGTGGTGCCACCTCCAGGGGTGGCCTCGTGTAGAGGGACACGTGCTGGGCACACCAGGTGACATGTGCCTCTGTTCCAGGGCATCGTGGGGAACCTGTCCAGTGGCAAGTCAGCCCTGGTGCACCGTTACCTGACCGGCACCTACGTGCAGGAGGAGTCTCCAGAGGGTAAAGTTTGGTTCCTTGGGTCCTGGGGGTGGGATGGTCCTCTCTCCTTTCCCCAGTGCTGAAGGTGACTCCCACCCCTGCACATCTCTGCCACTGCCGCAGGGCTCTGCAGCTCCCCTGGCCCTCATTTGGGGTGTCCCCTGCCTGCCCCCCCTCGCTGACCAGTGGCTTTGCTCTTCTCCCAAGGTGGCCGGTTTAAGAAGGAGATCGTGGTGGATGGTCAGAGCTACTTGCTGCTGATTCGAGATGAAGGGGGCCCGCCTGAACTCCAGGTAGGAGACCTGTCCCTCCCCACCCCATCCTGGGGATGCATCTGCCAAGCCTCCTCCTGGGATGCATCTGTGGGGGTGCCCTCGCTGACGGCTCCGGCCCTTGGGCTCCGGCTGCTCTCCCGGGCAGTAATCCCTGTAATCCTGCCATGTCTCTTCAGTTTGCTGCCTGGGTCGATGCTGTGGTGTTTGTCTTCAGCCTGGAGGATGAGATCAGCTTCCAGACCGTCTACAACTACTACCTGCGGCTCTGCAGCTACCGGAACACAGCGGAGGTGCCGATGGTGCTGGTGGGCACACAGGGTGAGAGCGGAGCCTGAGCTTCCCCCCACACCCTGGCCTTGGGCAGGAGCGCTGGTGATGTGTCCCTTTTGGCCCCTGTGGGGTGCCAGCCCTGTGAGCACATCGGGGGATCCTGGTCTGTGAGCCCTACATGGGGCTGAGGCTCCAACCCAGGGCCCTGAGGAGGTGATTCCTGCTCAGACCATCTCAGCTTTCCTGCAGGGAGCTGCCTCGCTCCATGGAACCACTTTCCTCATGGAAATGTCCAGATCTCCTGGTGCTGCCTCCTCTGACTGCCAGCAAAGGCAGGAAGGAGCCTGGGGCTGCAGAACTGTCTGTGTGACAGCAGAGAGTGGGAGCAAGGTGTGGATGTGAGGAAAAAATGTCCTGGCAGGACCCTGTTCCTGAGCAGTGTGACCTGTTCCTGGGCAGGAAGAAGCTCTGAGGCCAGGAAAACAGGGACAGCAGTGGGGAGACACAGGGGATCTGCTCCAGACCCTGGATTGAGAGTAGAACAAAGTTGTTAAACTTTGGATATTTAAAGACTGTGGAATGAATTTTAGGACTGAGCAATCTCGGCTCAGGACAGGACCGGGGAGGCAGCACGTGCTGTGGAGGTGCAGGAGTGGGGACAAATGACAGGGGGTTTGGTGGCCGTTGTTGTCACAGACATAGAGCCAGGTGGGGTCCCAGCCTTGGTACAGTCACACGACCCTCTGGAGAGTCTGAGGAGAGGCTCCTCACAGCGTGGTCCCAGTGCTGCTTCAGCCCCTCCTGAGAGGGTTTGTTTGCAGCCCCCGCTTGTCCTTGGCTTATCTTCAAGGAGTTGGATTCCTTTTGGGAAGGAAGTTTTTCCTAAACAGGCAAGCACTTGGCAGCCATCTGGGATACAAACTAAGCCTGTATTTTAGAGCTGTCCACCAAGGCCTCAGCTGTGGGGATGTCCCCGCAGAACCAACTTCCCCATTAACCCAGGAGGATTTCTCCCTTGGATTCTTTAACGTGTGGGGCTTGGCCACGAGCCCTAAAATAATGGAGACTGACAAATCCATTTTACTCAAGGGCTAGGACTGCCTGGCCTTGCTCCCCACACCTCCCATGGGGTTCTGCCTCTGTCTGCTGAAACCTCAGTGGCTGGGTGGTTCAGGGAGTTGAATCAGGTTCATTTACAGAGATTCATCCATTTTTCTACAAATGTGGGACTCTCAGGCATTTATGGGGGTTCCTATGGAGGTGGTTCTTCTGTGGGAAGAGAGGGAGGGAGGCCAGGAGACCTGGGAGCTGTGAACCTGTGGATAAGAGGGATCAGTGGGACACAGGTCCCTGCTCTGTAACCCCCTGTCCCTCTGGTTTGCAGATGCCATCAGTGCCACCAACCCCCGGGTCATCGATGACTCCCGGGCACGGAAGCTCTCCAATGATCTGAAGCGCTGCACGTACTACGAGACCTGTGCTACCTACGGCCTGAACGTGGAGAGGGTCTTCCAGGACGGTAACTGCAGCCGGGGCAGGGGGTCCAGGCAGGGCAGGGCAGCAGTGCAGTCCCGTGGAGGGGCCGAGGTCCGTCGGGCACCCGCTCGTGTGCGGTGCCGCTGCTCTGCACACCCCTGGTGCAGGGGCACGATGTGCTTTGTGCACAGGCTGTGTAAGGACCCCCGGTGTGGCATGTGGGTGTGCTTGAGGGGACACAGAGCGGGGCTGGGCAGGACCTTCTGCCCCTCTTGCAGGGGCTCCTCATGGGGGGATGCTCGTTCCAGAGAGCAGAGAGGCCGCAGGGACAGTTGGATCCCCACAGGGCAGTACAGCACTTCTGAGCCTGTGAGGACTTGGGGGGCTGCAGAGGGGGGTTTGGTGGCCTTGCATGGAGGACTGGAGGAGTCACAGCAGGACCTGGAGGTGTTGGAGTAGGGGAGCAGCACCTGAACAGCTGGATGGGGCAGCTGTTCCTCATGGGAACAGTGTGGGAAAGCATTCCTGCTTAGGCTTGGAGGGTGGTCTGCAAGAGCGATGCTGAGGGGGGACAGGGAACCTGCACCATCTCTTGTGAGTTTGCAGAATGCTTAAATAAACCAGGGCCCTGCCCTAAATGGGACTCTGTGTCAGGACAAGGGGGAATGGCCTTAAACTGAGCAAGTAGGTTTAGATGAGATATCAGGAGGTATCTTCTCTGTGAGGGTGGTGAGGCCCTGGCACAGGTTGCCCAGAGAAGCTGTGGCTGCCCCTGGATCCCTGGAAGTGTTCAAGGCCAGGTTGGATGGAGCTTGGAGCAACCTGGTCTAGTGAGACACATCCCTGCCCATGGCAGGGGGTGAAACAAGATGAGCTTTAAGATCCTTTCCAACCCAAAGCAGTCTGTGATTCTGTGGTTCCCTTGTTGCCCCCTTCTTCTTGTCTTCTGGTAGTGCTGCTGGGTATCTGTGTTCAGCACATGAGGAAGGGGCTGTGCAGACCTGAAGGCTGGGCAGGGTCTGTGTTCATGGAAGGGTCTGTTGGAGCTAAAAGCTGGGCAGGATGGAGCTGCTTTTGGACAGGAGAGCTGTGCTGGTGGTGTTTGAAGGTGGAACAGGCACATGAATTTTGAAATTCTGATGCCTGAAGGCAGGAATTCAGCTGGGGTCGTTGCAGCACAGCAAGACAGACTGAGGACAGACACGGGACTGATCCTGTCACTGGCCTCAGGTGGCTCCAAGCTTGAGCTGGTGACCTTCCTTCCCCTGCCTGAGCCTGTGCCCTGCAGTCATCTCAAGCTGTGGCTGAGGGTCACAGTCACAGTGGTGATTTCTTACACAGAAACATGAGGAGATGCTCCTGCTGCTGCTCTGGGACCATCTGAGTGGGCAGCCCAGAGACCCACCTTCCGAGCTGTCCCACCTGGCAGGGACCCCTCAACATCCAGCAGCCTTTGCACCAGTTTGATATTCCTGGGGAAACTGGGGTGACTGATGGGCAGATTTGTTGTGATCCTGCCTTCTTCCTCCTGAGTAATGGAGGAACGGGGGAAGGAGCAGTGTGAAGAGCTGAGGACAATGAGCTGGAGGGGAGGATCTGCCAAACCAGTTGGGATATTTGCAGAGCAGACCTGGGGAGAGCAGCAGCATCAGGGCTGTGAGCACAGCTGATCCTGGCTCTGGAGAGCATTTGGTGCTGGGTGTCACCAGATCTGCTCAGCTTGTTCGTTCCATCTGGTTCTGTTGTGCCCACTCTCTGGAGGGCAGCATAGCAAGGAGCTGCAGCTGGAAGGGCTGGGAAGGGCTGGGAAGGTGCTGCAGGATAGGAGCGGCTGTTTGTTAGGAGCTGCTCATCCTTTTCAATCTCAAGATGGAATGAATTGTGCTCTGGGGTTATTTCTCCCTCTCTTGACCCTGTAGCCCAGACAACACAACTTCAGCAGCACGATGTGGGAGGTGGACTGGGCTCTCAGTGCCAGTGTTGTGTCCCAGGCATGGTGGGAGACCTGGAGTTGCTGGCTGAGGGCTCAGGAGTGACCACCTGCAAGGTGCTGGGCTCCATCCCTGTCTGGACCCAGCCATGGGCCATACATGGGGTCAGGGAGGTGGCAAGGGAGTAGGATTGTCCCTGTGAGGAGCCGTGAGGCTGAGGAGACCCAGGAGTGTGGCTACCTGCTCACACAAACCTAGTGTTGGTCTGGGCAGAGGCTGGTGCTGGGTGGACAAGGAGTGTGGGCAGCTGTGATGGGAAGGTGAGGCTGTCCCTGGCAGAGGAAGTGGGAGCACCAAGTGGAAATCTGGACAGATTTGTGCTTCCATACAGGTCAGCAGGAGGAGGCACTGGATGTCAGCACTTCAAAAGGATGCAGAGAGACTGAGAAAGTTAAAAAAGGAAAAGCTACAAAAATTAATCAAAAGCTGGAAAAAATACCTGATATGAGTTACTACAAGAGTCATCCATTCAGAAAATCAAGAAGCTCGAGAGGAGACTTGATTGTAGGAGTAACTACGTACCCATCTACATGGGAAGAGATCCCAGCTGGGAGACTGCAGGCTGGGACAGAGCTTGTGCTAGAAACCCCAGCCAGATGAATTCAAATTTTAAAGAGTTCTTACTGACTTTATTAATAATTTTATTCATCAGCTGTTGGGAAAAATGCACAAGGAGGTACCATATCCTGCATCTCTTGTGCTTTCTCCAAACCAGACCGAGTCCCTCACAGGAGGAGTCTCGCCGTTTGCTCCAGTGGCTGGTGCCGTGGTGTCCGTGCCCCTGCTGGGTGCTTTCGGAGCTCTGGAGAGAGCTCTGGGAGCTGGGAGGGGAGCAGAGGGACCCACTGCCTTGTAGGAGATTTGGGCAAAGCCCAGGTGCTCGGTACTCTCACCTTCCTGCTGTACTGCAGGACCAGAGAGCTGCTCCTGAGCACGGCTGTGTGACGGAGGGAATGGAGCAGGAGGTGAGGGCAGTGGAGTTTGACAGGTTGGCTGCAGCCATCACTGGCATCTGGGAGCTGTTCAAGGATTTCCAGGGTCCCATTCCAGATGAAGCTGACTGATGGGAAGAAATGTTTCTGGAGTGGGTAAGCAGCTCTTCCTGGTGAGCACTGTTTCAGGATCTGGTGGATCCTGGTACAGCTGGTTAGGGTCTAGTGGAATGCTGGCAGTCACAGACGGTGTGAGGACTTTGCCTCAGGTGGTGATCCAGTTTCCATCAGACCATGTCTTTATATGTCTTCTCCCACACCAGCTGTTCATCCCAGATCCTGGCAGACCTGTCCTGGGCAGGCTTGGGAGGATGTCCACTTCCCACGGCGGAGCAGGAAGAGTTCCCTGAGCGCTGGTCTTTGCATCCAGTGCCGAGGTCACTCCCTCGCTCATGCTGCGTGGAGCGTGTGCTGCACCTCTGCTCCCAGACAGCCCTTCCCTGCCACTGTCCTGGCTCACAAGAAGCAGCCACAGACCTTTTTGAGGAGCAGGTCAATGTGCAGGTCTGGCACAACAGCTTGAGGGAGTGACCACCCTGTCCCTCAGTGTTTGTGGATGGTCCTTCCCACACGTGCCCCTGGTACTGAGTGTCAGGGACGCTCTGAGATGGAGACACTGGAGTCTCCACCTTCAGCAACTGCTCAGAGGTTCTCCAAGAACTGAGTGGCCCTGGCTGTTGTGGTGCCACCACAGATCAAGCAGAAGCAGCAGAGACCCTCCTCCTCAGAACAGGTCCCAGGTATCCAGTCTGGAGTCTGGAGCTGTGTGTGGTTGTGCTGTGCCGGGTCTGGACCGAACACATTCCAGTGTGTACCTGGTGGTGGTGAGGCTGTTGGTGTGACAGAGGCTGTGTCCAGGCAGTCAGGCTGCCAAAGGTCACCATGAGAAGGACACGTGTCAGGAGGACAAGAGTCACTTCCTCTTTGCTGGTTTCTCATGTGTCCTGGCAGAATTCCCCCTGGAGCCGCTGCTCACTGTGTGGGAACTGCACTCCTCCATCCTTCCCAAGTCCCCAGATGTCACAGTGACTGTCGTGGTGAGAGGATGGGACTGTGCTGGTGACTTCAGTATCACCAAGAGATGGCCTTGGCACAAGCAGGGATAGTGCCCCAGGCCAGGCTGTGTCCTCCAGTGTCCGGTGCCACTTCAGGACTCCCTGAGGGTGAGCCTGCTCTGAGAGGTGGTCAGTGTGGTCCCCTCATGGCAGAGCCCTCGCCGAGGTGGAGGCTGGCACAGAATGTGCCTTCTGACCTCTTAGGTCTGGAGAGGTCCGGTTAAAGAGCTTACTTCTCAGGACTGCCTTCGCAGTTTGAGTGCAGAAATCTCCTGGGGTTCAGCAGATGCCAGGACAGTTGCCAGAAGCCATTGGTGTGGGGGAGCCTCAGCTCTTAGGATTTATTTTAGGGATGTTTCTGTACCAAGCAAAGGTCAGGGAGCAGAGAGCTCTTTGTCCATGTTCACCTCAGCCTCCTGTTAATTTTCTGAACACCTGGAGCCCATGAGGGTCCCAAGGGCCCAGACTGATGGAGGTGGTATTGCCTGGGCTGTTCAGTTCAGTTCCTGGCTCCTGGAGCTGCCATGAGGGGTGACTGAGAGGTGACTCTGGCTGCCCAGGGATTCTCCTGCAGCAGCCCAGGGCTTGGTGGGTCTCTGTGGTGTCCATGTGAAGTCACTGCTCTGCATGACACCCAAGAGGTCAAGTGGCCTCTGGGGACTTGGCCTGGGCAGCACAGGCAGCCTTCCATATACCTGTCCCTGTGGATGGCAGGGATCCTGTGTGGCAGCAGGACTGCAGGTTGGATGTTCTACAGAATCCTCCCTGTGAGTACAGGGGGCACAGTTTGAGCCACAGGTGTTGGCCTCAGTCAGGGGAAGGGTCTGGGTCTCCCTGAAGCCCTCCAGAAATACGTGGGTAGAGAAAGCTGCTTTCTGGGCTCTGACCCTGTCCTTTTCTCCCTTTTCCAGTGGCTCAGAAGGTGGTGGCTCTCCGGAAGAAGCATCAGCTGTCCATCGGCCCCTGCAAGTCCCTGCCCAACTCACCCAGCCATTCGTCTGTCTCCGCAGCCTCCATTCCTTCTGTCCACATCAACCAGGTGGGGAACAGGGACAGGGAAAGCCAGGGACCCCTCGTGCTCTGCACACCCCTCAGCTCACTCAGTACCCCACAGTTCAGCCTTAGGCTCATGCTGCTGCCCTGGGATGGCTCTTGGGAAGAGCAAAGTGGTGTCACCCTGGTTTTTGTGTTCATAGCCTTGAGAGATTGTGGCTGCCCCATCCCTGGAAGTGTTCAAGATCAGGTTGGACAGGGCTTGGAGCAACCTGGTCTAGTGTAGGTGACCTGCCCATCACAGGGATGGAACTGCATGGGCTTTAAGGTCCCTTCCAATTCAAACCATTCCATGATTCTGTGATTCTGTGATGGTTTGACACTTGCCCTGAGGTCAGGTTTCGTGTCTATATCTTTGGGTCTGGCTCATGGTCCCCAGACCGTGTTGTGCTTCTGCAGGCACACAGCAAAGCTGTGAGGAGTCTTCAGGGAGCTTCCTGGACAGCAAAAGGGATCTGTGAGAGGGTCTTGCTCTGGCTGCCCCAGCCAGGCAGGCACAGCTGCCCATGGTCCTATTGCCCCCAGACTCAGGAAGCAGATGGTCTTGATGCAGATGCAGGTGGCTTGTGAGGGGATGTACCTGTGGAGAGGCTGTCAGGGGACAGCACGTGTAGCTGGTGAGTTTTTCACAAGGGGATTGGCTTTGAAGCTCCAGGTGTATGTGAAACTTCCAGCCCTTGGAGGACTCCTGGTCCTCCAGTGTGGGACCCTGTCCCTGCACAGACCTGAGACGTGTCTGCAGCCACTGCCTGGACCCTTACATGAGGAATTTTCAAATACCCCCATGAAGTTTATACCTGGCTGTAGAGGCTTCTAAAGCTGGACTGCAAGTAGGCAGATGCAGGTTTTTGCAGAGACCTGTGCCAGCTTCCAGGTGCTCTGGGTCACCTGGATGCCAGCAAGTTCAGGTGAAGCCTGTGGGCAGTTGAATGGGCTGCTGGGAGAGGTTGCAAAGCCAGATTCTGTCAGAACTTGCTCATGTCCAGGGAGCTGGAGACAAATTTAAGGGGAGACATTCAGGGTGGAGAACAAAGGAAAACACAGATTTAAGTGTATCTGGTAATCTGAGGGTTTTCTTAGCACACAAGTTGGGGGCAGTCAGAGCCTAGTTGGGAAGGAGAGGCCACCTGTGCTGGAAGGGGAGCAGGGGGCCCCCTTCCTTGGGGGGAGGTGGACACTTGCTTAGTGTTGTCTTCCCTGTCTGATACCAGAGCCACTCTATCCCTCCTTAGGAGTGTGTTTTTCCCTGAGTAGGCTGCTTCTCTGGGGCCTGAGAGCGTTCCCTTCCCCCAGATTGTCCTTTTTCCTTCCACCAGGAGCTGCCCATGGGGTCTGCTTCCCTGCATAGCTTTGTGCCCAGAGAGATGAGGGTGCCATTGGAGGTGGGAAGGATGTTCTGCTCTGGGCCTGGTCTCCTGGCCCAGGCTGCAGGCACAGCTCTATCCTCTGGAGCTGCTGGTGGAGAAGGTACTTCTCTGGGAATGAGAGCAAGGTGTCACCACAAAGGGCTGCTTATGGCAGGCAGGAGCTGTGAGCCAGCCTTGCCCCTCCACTTGTCCTGGGCATGTCTCTTCTGGAAGTAGCTTTATGCTACTGGCTGAGCTGAACTGGCGTTTTTGGAAATGGCCACTGCTTGTCTGCTCTGTCAGTCGGGCCAGTCCAGCACCATTACTGGGAGAGGAGGGACCCCAGAGGACCCTGGTGATTTTGTCACCTGTCTGTCCAAAGGGCTTCTTTCTCCTGGGGCAGCAGTGCTGTGGAGGTGTCCTTGCACAGTGGATGATCCTCTTGGGAACCAGCTAAAGGCCCTGGTTCTATTTCTGCCTTTGGGAGTCTGGGATTTTTTTGCTTTTATTCTGCAGCAGTGCCCAGTGCCTGGAGGACACTGCTCCATCCATGGGGAGGGGAAGGGAGCTGCAAGAGCAGGTCAGCCCTGGTCAGTGTTTTCCAGCAGCTCTCACGAGTCACCAGAAGTGCATGGTGGGTCCTGATCCTGAGTTCCGTGTTCAGCATCTCCCTGGTCCTCTGGTGTGGCAGGAACAGGGCCGGCCCTGGAGTCCTGTGCTCCCTCAGGGACACAGGTCTGTCCCTCAGGCCTTCCTAGCAGCTTGTGGGGTGTGGGTCTGCACCCGTTGGAGCAGGCTCCTTGGATCCCCTGGAGCCCTGCAGCCCCAGGGAAAGCTCTTGCTGCTGCCTTGGGCTCTTCTCTCCCTGTCCTGCCCACACCTGTCACTGGGCGAGCAGGTTGGATGGGTTTGGGAATCCCATTCCTCACTTGGCCCTGACTCCCACCCTACTCCTTCCTGGCAGCTCCTGGTCCTCGCCTGCAGGGAGGGGGTGGGAGTTTCTCAGACCAGTAGCTGCTTGCAGCACCTGCTGAGTTGTTCCACCTGATTTCCTCACTGTTGCTGCCCTGTTCTCGGTCCTTCTTCAGGGCCCCTGGGATGCCTTTGGGAGTTCCCCAGGCTGTGGGTGAGTCACCGTTGCGTTCACTGTGGGATGGGAGTTTGTCTTTCTGCCAGGGAACTGGTTCCCAGCAGCTGGCAGGAGGTAAGGCAGGTACCTCACGTGGGTACCTGGCAGGGCAGTGGGTGCACCCCTGGGCCTCAGGAGCTGCTGCCGTGCCCGCTGCGCTCTGGCTGCCCGGTGTCACGGCTTCGCTCCCACGGCCTCGCTCTGCCTCCCTGCACGGGCTCTTCGGGGGCACTGGGAAGGCCTTCACCCAGACTTCAGTGAGAGAGCACATGAAAGAGGAGGAAAATTAAAGTTTGCAAGTGAAATGAAGCCCCGGGGACAGCTGACCCGAGCTGTTAACAGCGCTCCCCGGCCTGCCGTGGCACGTTCCGGCAGAGCTCAGGAGCTGCAGCAGAGGGTGTTGGCATTTCCTCAGGGAAACCCGTATCCCACTGCGTGCTTGGCTCGTGGTGCCCCATTCAAGGGTTTGTACACTCCTCTGTCTTCCCTCTTCCTGCAGATGCCAAGCCAGTGTTTGCTGTTTGTTTGCACTCTTCTACTCAGAGCCCTTCCCAAATCTCTGTGTTCCGCCTCAGGCCTTGTTACACCAGGAATTACAGCCCCTTGACTCCAGCTGTGTTCTGCCCTGCCCAGGCACCCCGTGGCAATGTTGGTGCTCTTCCACCCGTTATGCATTAACGGGAAGGATCTGTCCCAGACGTGTTTTACCAGATTTCCAGCTCCCACTGTGTTCTCAGATTCTGATGGTGACCACACGTAGTCGTTCAGGTCCATCAGCAAAGTACCTGCCAGGAGCAGACACTGGGTACGTGCCCAGACCTGTCGTCTTGTCAGGGTTCTCCCACATCCCTGCAATTTGTCCCGGATCCCTGGATCCCACTGAAGTTCTGGAGTTCCCTGCTCCAGCGGAGCAGTGTGGTGGCTCAGGATTGCCTGTCTCAGATGCTCTCTGTGTTTGGGGGAATTTCTCCTCTGCCCCCAAACTCACAGGATCAGCTCTCCTGCTTGCCTTCACAGTGTGGTGCAAGCCATCCTCCAGCCCCAAAGCCCTTCCTGAGGTTTGGCTGGCTGTGGTACACTGGAGGCTCAAAGGCCAGTGCCCTTTATTGCCCAGGGACAGTAACCTTGGCTCCAGCACCCGGCAGACTGGGGCTAAGGAAAGTTATTCCAGCCAGGCAGAAATTACACACAAGGTTACAGGGACTATGTATAATATAAACCAGGATTTAGCAAGATTTGTTCCTTGGAGCTTTAGTGTCCATCACCTACATCCACAGGGTTTGTCCCAGCTGCTCTGGCAGGAGCTCAGATCCTACATCCTCTGCTGAACCGGGTCCTCCCCACAGTGACAGCATCATGAATGTGCTGCCAAGGTCCCTGAGAGGCACCAAGCATAGCCAGGAGCCAGCCTTGGAGGGGTCCAGGGCTCTGGGCAGCTGTGCCTGGCTAACTGGTCCACATGGCACGTTCTCTGTGCTGCAGCATCTGCCTTCTCTTCCCTCACACTTGGAGTATTTCTCTTTCTTTGACCTGATTCACACAGGTCAAACACTGACTGCACACATGTTGTTATGCCTGATCCAGAACTTGAGCTATCTCAGTAAATCCTCTCCCTCTCATTGGTCCTGGGTCTCTGCAACTCTTCCTTCATCGCAGCACCTGCAGAACTCCTGTGAGTGTTGGGCCCGTGGTTCACAGGAGCTCTGTCTGTTGAAGGCTCTGGCAAGAAGTCACTGGCAGGAGAGGCCTTCTCTTAAGAGAGGAAAGTTCTCTTGTGTGTCCTCTCCCATTTCCCTTGTCAAAAATGAGAGGATCCATGGCTTGGGTGAAGGTTGTACCTCTCTCTGGGGCTGGGCTGTGTCTGTGGTGCTGCCTGGGCCATCGATGCTGCCACTCTGGGAGTGTGGGAGCTGGGAGGAGTGGGCTGCCCCTGCTGGGGTGCCAGAGCTCTCCTCCCCTTCTAGGGGCAGCTCTTCCATGTGTTTCTGAAATCCTGTTCCAGAGCTGCCAGGGAGCTCGGGCTGCCGTGTGCTGTGTTGTAGTGAGACATCCTGTCCTGCAGATCTGAAATGCTTCTGTGCAGGTATTGCTCCTGGGACCTCCCTAAGCTCCTGTCCAGGTGGCTCCCCACAGAGCCGGCATGGGCAGGGTGGGAGTGAGCAGCCCTGTCTGGAGGAGATGTGTTGGTGATGTGGGTGCATGGCTACATGGTTGGGTCTTCCCCTTGCCGTGAAGTCCAGCACGGTGTTAGTGAAGACCCACATGTTGTCCCATGTGTTCCCAGGCACAGGCCACTGCAGCCAGGCCACAGTGGTCTGCAGGCATGGGTGGTGTGTGCCAGTCTCGGGGTCTGCTTGGATAAACCTCCAAAGCAGTAGCAGGGATGGGTTTCACACAGACCGTGAGCTTGGGGTGTGGCACCCCCTGCTTCAGGACACTGGAAAGGCGAAGGCTGGAGTCCTGGGGACACACCTGGAGTCCTAGGGACACACATCCCCACTGGCATCATGGTTGTCCTTGTGTGACAGGGAAGGGGAGGCTCTGGGCTGCCTCACAGCCCAGTGTCTGATGGTCTCAGTGGAGGGGAGGGCTCTCACTGTCCGAGGGGAGTGACTCTAGTCCCCTGGAATGTTCTCCCCAAATGTTCTGGGAGCACATGGAGGTGCCCCAGCCATGCCCCTCTGCTGGGTGGGGCTGCCATGGGTCCCTGCTGCTCCTGGCTAGCTCCACACCTGTGTCTGGAAGGGCTTCAGCCTGGTCTCTCTGGCCATTTGCTGCCCTTCACTGTCAGTCTCAGAACTTGAACATTTTACTGGTGGAAAAACTAGAGCAGAAGGATGGGAAAGGCTTTCCTGAGCCCCACAGTTGGGCAGCAGCAGTGCTTGGTCTGGGATGTCTCTGCGTTGTCCAGAGAGGTTGTGGACTCCCCATCCCTGGAAGTGTTCAAGACCAGATAGGATGGGACTTGGAGCAGTCTGGTCTAGTGAAAGATGTCTGTGCCCATGACAGGAGGTTGGAACTAAATGGTCTTTAAGGCCCCTTCCAGCCCAGTCTGTTCTGGGATTTTGTGATTCTGTGGATGTCCCAGTCCTATGCTGCACTCCCTGCCCCGCTGCAGGTGGGTGGTGTTCCCTCGGTCCAGCCTGTCTCTGTCTGACCATCCCCTCCCCTCTGCCCCAGGCCACCAACGGTGGAGGAGCCTTCAGCGACTACTCCTCCTCTGTGCCCTCCACCCCAAGCATCAGCCAGCGGGAGCTGCGGATCGAGACCATTGCTGCCTCCAACACCCCCACCCCCATCCGCAAGCAGTCCAAGCGGCGCTCCAACATCTTCACGGTAAGC
The DNA here is from genome assembly GCF_001715985.3 of Manacus vitellinus. Classification (NCBI taxonomy): domain Eukaryota; kingdom Metazoa; phylum Chordata; class Aves; order Passeriformes; family Pipridae; genus Manacus; species Manacus vitellinus. Next base: position 160,815 of record NW_021938954.1, read on the forward strand.
AGCACGGGGGCCCGGGACCTCTGGGGTGGGTTTTCAGGGCAGGAGAGGGGAAGGGAGCGAGTCCCAGCAGCCTGACCCTCTGGGCTGCCCTGCACAGTGACCTGTCCTGCACAGTGCTGGCAGGAGGGCTGGATGGCGGGGGACGCAGGAATGTGCGTGTGTGTGGGAGGGACCTTCTGCGTGTGCAGGGACCCGGTGCTGAGAGCTGCTTCTGTCAGGGTGTGCATGCATGGGGAGCACCTGGGAGCAGGACATTCCTTGCACATGTAGGAGTGTGCATCTGTGCACTCGTGTGTGTGTGTACAGCGTGTGTGTGAGCAGAGTCCTGCCTGTTTATGGGGGAGTGCACCTGTGCGTGCACAGCACCGGTGACTCTGCTCTTCCTCTCCATGGGGCTGTGTCCCCCGGGCGTGGTACGGAGCCCTTTGCTACTGGGAGCCCTGTTTGGTGCCAGTGGTGCTGTGTCCAGTGGTGCTATGCAGAGCCCAGCACCCAGCACAGGGCCCCACTCGCTCCAGTTCCCGAGCCCTGCGTCTGCGTGACTTGAGCAGCACACTGGGAGCTGCCATGGGCACGGAGGGAGGGGAGGCAGAGGGGAGGCAGCGAAGCCCCAGGTGGAGCAGGGTACGTTTGCAGCTCTTCCCTGTGCTGGTTGCCTTGCAGCCTGCCTCTCCACACGCTCTCACACCATGCACACACTGTCCATGCAGCGTGCACAGTCCTGCCCTCACACTCACCCTCGCTGTTAGTGCAGCCATGAGTGTCCCCTCGCTGTGAGCACACACGTGTCCCAGTCCTGTGTCTAGTGTAGGTGTAGCCTCTGTTCCCCATGTATGTGTGCGGGCTCCGGCCTCGCTCCTCTCCCCATCTCAATGTGCTTTCCAGCCACCATTCCTCAGCACACTGTATCTGCTGTCTGTGGCACCGGCCACCACAAAGTCCTTGTACCTGTTGCACCGTGTCACCCTTGTGACCAGACCACACAAATGCAGTGTCCCACGCCCCATCCCTCTCACTGCACCATTGGCATCCCAGATTCCCCACTCTTTGTGCTGGGAGTGTGCCCATCTCCCTTGGCTTATGACATCCTGGAAGCTTCTGCGCTGATGTCCTGAATGCTCTGTGCACTCCCCCTGATTGCACCCCATGCACCCCCAGCTCTCTGTGCACGCCCCTGCCCCACGCTCACCCTGTCCCTGTGCTGTGGACGGGTGGGCTGTGCCCCCACCCCTCCTGATAGCACACGCTGTCCCTCACAGCGGGTCCGCTCCCAGCGCATGGTTGTTCCCTCACTGCCCTCCCGTCCGCGCTCACCCCGCCGTGGATCCGTGTCCATGGCCGTGCCTCCCGCTGTCCCCGGTGCTGAGAGATGCTCCCCCTCCCCGCCGTTCTCTTGTGCTTGCTGCTGTACCCTGTGCTCGGGTGCTCGTGCTGTGCCACCCGTCCCGCTGGCTGGGCGCCCACGGGCCAGACTCGCCGTCAGCTCGTGCTCACGCTCTCTGGAACCCCCTGCTCGCTCTTGTGGGGTGGGCACACGCTGGGGGGGAGGAGGAGGGCGGCTTGCTGTGGGGCTTGCGCTTGTTCGCTGTGGACGCCATCATCCGTGCAGGCTCTCACGTGCTCTCCCATCCCGGGCTCACGCTTGCTCACTGGGCTCGGCTGGCGCGCTCACTCGCCGTGGGGCTGGGGCTCACCTCACCTGCTTGCTCGTGTGCTGGTGCACATCCATGGCTCACGTTGACGTCTTCACCCATCTGGTCGTGGCAGCAGCAGCAGCTCCCGACACCTCCTCCTGCAGTGGGACAGGGCCGGGGAGGGCAGGGAAGGAAAGAAAAGGGCAGGCTGTTTTCTGCCACTACCTTTTCCCAGGCAGACAGCTCAGGTGTAGCCAGCAGCCCCCCGTCCCCGCAGGGTCCCCAGGTGAGCACAGGCCTCTCCGAGGTGTGGTGCTTGGCTCAGCTCCAGGAGCCACTGCAGCCCCAGTCCCGAGCCGTGCCTGGCTCCTTCACTTCTCCTCTCCTCTCCTCCTTGTCCTCTCCTCCTCCTCCTCTCTCCTGCTCTCGCTCCCCTCCCACTCCCTTCCCGCTCCCCTCTGGATCACACCCCCCCAGCAGGGTCTGCGTGCCCCATAGCTCCAGGTGGAGACAGACGCTGTGCCCACCCGTGCCCCGAGGCGCCCACCTGCACTCAGCCCCTGCCCGGCCCCTGCCCCGACTGCTGCTGCCGCCGGTGCCGCTCCGTGGCCTGTCCGTGCTGTCCGCTGGCGCCCATCGCTGACAGACTCGTGTCCGTGTTCTGAGTATAACTTGCCAAACTCTTTATTCTTTCGATATTTGCAGATATGTGCCACTGTTTCCAACTTTTCATCAACAAAAAGGCCTTTCCAACTCCTTCCAAATTAGAAGATCCAGGTGGTTACACACGGCACCTCTGTACAAATTCTCTCACTTTTCATTGCCTCTCCAGGGCCGGATAAGGGATGGGCACTGGGATTGATCTAAGATTAGAGGCTCGCCCGCCCTCCAGCCAGCATGGGTCCCCCCCTCGGAGACACGCAGGAGCCTTTTAAATCCCCCCAATGTAAAGTCTAGGAAGCGCTGAGACGGCCTGCGCCTGCACTTTAAGCTGGGACATTTCTGGGCCTGCTGGATGCTGTCTAGGCACTGCCCGTGCTCGGGGATGCCAGACGGACGACCCTCCTGGGATGGGAAGACCTGCAGACCCTCTGGGACCGGGCGACAGCCGCGCGTGGAGCTGGATGGGCCAAAAGACGCTTTGCTGCTGCCTGCGGGAGCCGCTGCAGCGCCTGCCGCTAGCGCTCCGCTCCTTCCTCCCTCCTGCACCTCTGCAGCCTGCATGGACTCCTGCTCCTCCTCCTCTTCCTCCTCGCGGCCGAGCAGCCATCTGTGTCTCTTTAGTTTTCTTCTCTTTCGATCTCTTTGTTTGGTTCTGGGCCCAAAAGCCGGTGAATCAGTGTCCCAGGCGCGCGGGGCTTGTGTCCCTTTCTGATCCAAAGCACATGGGGCGCTCCCGGACTGAGGGGGTGTGTAGGACACTCCAGAGAGACGCTGCCGCTGCCTCCTGCCATTGTTGTGATTCTGAATGTATTGGTTGTGCTCCATGCCGTGTATGACTTGGTATTTCCCTCTGTCCTAAGCACTTTGAATGAGTTCTGCTCAACAGACTGTAAATTTCATATTGTATTTATCGGAGTTTGCTCTCCCCGTGGCCCCCGGGCGCCGGCGGGTCCCACTCTCGCCGCTCTAGACGTGTGGTAGATATTTATTGTCCATGCTCTTTTGTAAGGGGCTGGTATCTCCGCCCGGTGACCTGTGCTACTTTGTATGGTGCAAGTGTGTTACCAGAATAAATCTGTTGGATTAGTAGAGGTGTGAGTTCCTTCACTGCCTGAGCCTCTCCTGCTTCCATCCATGCTCCACCTGCATCCCATGCCATTTGTGTCTGTCGCCATGTCCTGTGTGCCCCGCGGGAGGGGGGGCCGAGGTAGCCCCGCTCTGCCAGGAGGAGGACAGCTCTGCTTGCCGTGGGGGGAGAGGAGAGCTTGCCGGGGGGCTGGGCTGGAGTGTCCCTAGAGGGGCCGGCTGCGCCGTGCACTGGGAGAGCTGTCTGGGGGAGAGCGGAGTGGTCTGATCCGGACCCGCTGGGGACGGGGAGGCCGTGCCTTCGGTCTCCTGTGCCCGTCTCTAACAGACCTCTGTCTCTTCTCTTCCAGTCTCGGAAGGGCGCGGACCCGGAGCGGGACAAGAAGGTGCCGGAGTGCAAAGCGGACAGTATTGGCAGCGGGAGGGCCATTCCCATGAAGCAGGTTCGATGCTCCCCCGTGAGCAGGGTCCGGGGGGTGCAGTCCGGGGGCCTTCGCTCGGCACGAGGCACGGAGTGCTGGGGGTCGGTGCCCCGGCACCGGGGGGGGGCTGCACACCCGCCGGGCGGCCGGTGCAAGGGGGGTGCTGGGCTGCTGGTGTGGGCCTGTGCCCTGTGTGGGTGGGGGGCGCAGGGGTGGGCTGCAGCGAGGGCTGGGGCTGTGTGGGGAACTGCATCGGGGGGGCTGGCAGGGGCTCTGGGGGGGCTGCAGAAGGGCTGTTGAGGAACTTGGGCGGGGGCTGGTAGGGGGCTGTGGGGGACTGCGGCGGGGGCTGCGGCTGCGGAGCGGTTCCAGCAGATGGCATCCACACCCCGCGCCTGCCACAGCCCCTGGGCAGCCTCGCTGCTCCTTGTCTGCTCCTCCTGTTCCTCTCCACTCCTGCTCCTGCTCTGGCCTCACTGCCCTCCGGCAGGACAGGAGAGGGCCTCCCCTTCTCATGGGCTACTGCAAAAAGCTGCAAGCACAGTACCCACGCTGTGAACTGCTGGGAATCCAAGGGAGGCCACGCCTGCTCTGGCAGCAGTGTGTTTGGATCCTGCCTTCTGGCTTCCAGGGAAGCTCAAGCTGCCTGGAGCTGACCCGGAGCATTGCCTGCCCGTGTCCGTCGCTGGCAAGCAGCGATGGGTGATGTCCGAGTTAGCCAAGCGATGTGGATTGTCTGGATAGTTGCCACTGGGATTTCCTTGCACTATGGACAAGACGGATCCATACACTGCTTGGCAGTGCCTGGCTGTGCTCCTGCCTTGCACCTCATGCCCCCCTTGTGGATTCATTTCCCCACCATGGCCCCCACTAGCCTCTCCATGCCCCACGTGCCCCCCATGCTGCCAGGGCTGAGCTGTGCTGCACGGGGCCAGTTGTGTCTCTGCATCGTGGGAGCACTGGGCAGATGGTGCCCCTGGCAGGGAGCATGCTGGAAAGAGGGTGACACCAGGAGGGCATTGTTGGGAGGGTTGGGTCTGGGGAGCAGTGACAGGGGAAGCAATGCCAGGGCGGGGCTGTGTGGTCTCACACATGGGGGCTCTGCTCCCAGGGTGCCAGGAGTTGGTACAGCCCAGCAGGAAGAGGCAGCCAGCTTTCTGTGGCACAGGTGCTGTTGGTGTGCAGTGGGTCCTGGTGTGTGGTGGGTTGTTGTTGGTTTGCAGTGGGTGTGCCCATGTGCTCTGGTTTTGGGTCAGCCCAGCCTGGGCATCGGGGAAAGTGGTGTGCAGCTGTTCCATGGTGAGGAAGGGGAGGCTGAGAGCAGAGCAGCTGAAGCCCTCAGTGGGACCTGATGTGATTCCCCAGAACTTACTGCTGCCTGCCAGAGGGCTGGTCCTGGGAGCCCTCCTGTGGTCTTGGTTATCTGAACCTATGGGTTTCTTTTTTGAGGATCTCCCTCCACTTGGCAGGGCAGGATGTGTCCTTTGCCTGCTCCTGTGTCTCCGTGCTGCTGACAGGGCCTGGCCTTGTCTGGTCTGCCAGAGGATGCAGTGCTGTAGTGGGATTGCTGTAGGCAGGACACTGCTGTTCCCGTGTGGAACAGGGGGAGAACTGGGACCGACAGAGGCCCAGGTCTGCAAACACAGCCTGTACATCCTTTCTGGGCTTTGCAAGGAGGAGGTGCCAAACTGCTGCCTGGTTCAGGACTAAGTGGAGGGACCAGTTCATGCAGCAGCAGCTCCCCAGGAGAGCCCAGAGCAAAGTGTTCCCAGGGGAGATCCATGTCCTTGCCTGGCACCTCCCATAGCCAGAGCTTCAGGAGGTGATTTTGCAGAGACCTTGTCAGTGTCTGTACAGGAACATGCAGGGGAGGAAGTGGTGTTGAACAGGTGGATACCAGCTTGTGCCAGTGGCTCTCCTTTCTCAGGCTCTGGGTTACACTGTGCTGGAGGTGCTGGCCCTGGGCAGGGCTCAGGCTGCAGAGCACCACTGTGACCTGTCTCCTGGGACACTGTGGCACCTTGAATCGCTGCCCTCCTGCTGCTGGAATTAAACAGTGGTGCTGCAGCATCTTAGGCAGGTATGGAGTTGTGTTCTTCAAGGAGGACCTGGCTGATATCCACAGCTGGGCTGTGGGGATGGGGTCTGTGGGAACATGCAGCGTGGAGAGTCCAGAGTGATGTCCCTGCTGTGGCCCTTCTCCACGAGGAGTGATGACTTGGTACCACCAATGGGAAGAGGACCAAAGACTCAAAGGAGCTGTTGCTCTTCATCACAAAGATTCAGGACAGGGGATGGTTGCTCTGTTCCCTGGTGTGGACCTGCCTCTTCTGGTGGATCACGGAGGTCTAGTTGCTTGCTGTCTCTTTTCAGGACAGTAGGAGAGCAGGGTCTTTAGTTAGTTTTCCTCTTACACAGCCTGGTGGTCCTGCCCAGCTGTAAGAGCAGAGAAGCCAGTGGGTTTGGGGCTGTGAGTGGCAAACGTGCAGGACCTTCTGGCTGAATATGTGTCCAGTGTTCCCCTGGTGTGGGCACTGCTGGGCAGCACAGCTGTGTTCGGTGCTGGGGCCACTGGCATGTCACCTTGGGAGCAGTTGAGTCCTTCTGCTTGGAAGAACGAGGCTAGTCTGTGGTTACGTTACCAGCCAGTGGCTGAAGGCAGTGGGTTGGCTGCCTGGCAGACTCCCCTGTGACTCCTGTGGCCCACGACCCCTTCCTGGGCTCTGTGGGGACAGAACAAGCACTGGGAAGCACTGGCAGCCCCATTGGCGCACCAGGCCCAGGGTTTGCATGGAGCCAGGATGTGGGAAGCTGGGCTGGGTGCTGCAGAAAGGAGAAACTCTGGGGAGACTTGGCTGAGAAGGGACATGTGCTGCCATGACAGGGTGCCTAGTTTTCACTTGTCACCACCTTCTCCAGCACAGCGCCTCTGGGTGACCTGATCTGTCTCCCTTGATGCACATCTGGAAAAGATGTGTTGGGGAAACACATCTGGAAAAGAGAGTGTTGGGGCCCCTCAACACCTAAGACAGCACTTCTGCTCCCTCTGGGCTGCAGGGGCAACTGGTGCCTGTGCCAGGGGTGCTCTGTGCCGGGGACTCAGGATCCCTGTGCCACAGGGACACTGTGCCACAGCGTCCTTTCAGTGATGGTCCTGCAAGGCTGGAAGAACTCCCTCATAGCTGGACGCTTGTCTCCAAGAAGTGGGTTAATTGGGCTGGGAGACGAAGCTTCCCCAGCTGTTTGTTGCCAGGAATGAACTCCTAATTGCACATCTACCAGATCTTTCTGGGAAGGCTGCATGGAGCGTGCCGGAGGCCCGGGGGTCCCTTGGCCCCTGGCCTGGCTCCGCTCGGGCCGTGCACTCCAGCAGGGCCCAGGGCGGGTGACTCCTCCTCCTTGGGAGCTGGGATCATGCTGGGAGCTTAGATTACATTTAAATTGCCATTTGCATTTTCCAATCAATACGCGACTTTACAATTAAGTTTGGTGTTAAAATTCTTAGCAAAAAGTGAGTGGAAGGGAGATTTGTGGAGTAAACGAGTCCTCTGGGGGCCATCGCCGCTCCCTGCTTCATTACGCTGCATATTGCTGCTGCTGCTTTTACCGTGCGGCAGCACAGCCTGCACGGAGCCGGCCCGCGGAATGCCGGGAGAGGGGACCAGGGGGAAAGGGAGAGCATCGGGCTCTCCTGCCTTTCGGCTCTGCCTGCTCCTGCCCTTCGCACGTGTGCGAAGAAACTTGTGGAAGAGTTATTTGCTGTAAGTCTTCCCGGGAGGCGCAGAGGGAGATGGAGGAGCACAGGGGTCTGGCTGGTCTCGGAGCCGTGAGGAGCCTGGCCAGGACCGGGAGCACGAGGGACGGCCCGGACCGTGGGCAGAAAGCCATTGCATTGCGTTAGGTGCTTAATTACACCCCGTAGTTGCTCCTGGTTTTGGACTCTTGTGCCTCCTGGCTCACAAAAATGGGCTGCAGTGCTGGATCTTCCTTTCTGGCTCTGAGTCTGGTTGTGCTTCTTAGTGCTTCTTAGTTTGCCAAGTTCCAGGTTTGAGGCTGAATTAACTGCAGCTGAACTCTTCTCTGCAGACAGAGATTTTGGGGCAGTCTGGAAGTGTTGAATTGGGTAGTTTGTAACACCAAGGTGCATCAGGTACAAGACACATTGAGGAGAGGTAGCTGGAGCTGTTATGCAGCACGTGTGGGCAAGTCAGGCTGTGGAACCAAGCTGGGTTTAAGGGATGGTTATGCTCAGAAGGGATTATTACATACCCAGAAGGGATCTTCATGGTCAGAAAGGAATTGTCATTCCTTGAAGCCATAGAATTTCACCCAGTGACTTTGAGCCAGATCTGTAACCTCACCCTGGTCTGAAGCAGATTTGTTTGAAAGATACCAAACAAATGTTGGGCACAGGTTTACCATTTATGACCACATTGTTCTCAGTCATGGATATGCTTTAAGACCTTGCACTTGACCAGTTTTCACTCCATCCATTGCTGGCTCTGGATTTTGTACAGCTGGTGTTTAAGGGTGTTGCTGCTCAGTTAAAGTACTGACAGAAAGCTAAAAACGCTGTGTCAGCACAGCCATCAGATATTGCATCTTAGCCAGGGTAGGACCAGGCTCCTCTGCTGCCCCGTCTGCACCAGCTGGCATTGGCTGCTCTGCTCTCCTCTCGGTTTTTTCCCATCAGTCCTTGCTGTGGCTTTTCCACACATTTGCCTGGTGTTAGTGTCTGGCTGTGATTCCGAGGGTCATTGTTTGTCCCCTGGCAGATGTCGGCAGAGCAGGAGCTGCTGGTCAGCTGCCACATTCCACAGCGTGTTCCGTCAGCACCTTCTGACTGCCACTGCTTGAGCTCGTCGGCCCATCCCCTCGGAGCTCTCGAGGGCAAGGGATCTGATCCTGGCAGGGGATCCGATCCTGCCCACACACAGCTTCGCCCTCGCTGCTCTGTTTCGCTGTCTCATCCCTGCACGAGCAGGAGGTGTTTCCTTTTCCCACTGTTTGCTCCCCGAGCCCTGGGCTGGAGCAGTCATGGAGTACTTCTGCCTGTCGTGCACCATTTATCTCCGATTTCACGGTCACGTCTGGCAGCGTTGTCCCCCCGTGTGCGCCAAACCCCACCACTTTGTGCTGGGCCAGTCCACCGTGTAGGTGCAGCAGCCCAGTCTCCAGGCACTGGGACAGGGTCCCCAAATATGCCGAGGCTGGCAGGGCTGAGACTTTCTGCCCAGGTTTTTGAGGAGGGGCTGGCCTGGGGCCCAGATTTTTGCCATGTTAGGAACAGCCAGCCTGGGTGTCTGTCCAGACAGCGATTTTCAAGGGCCCAGGCCCGACATTTGATAGATCCAGCCTTTTTCCCAGACTCCGTTATTCATTCCTACTTTTGTCCCTCCATGCTGTCCTTCCGTCGCTGCTGGCAGAATGCTTGATGTCTTCTCCCTGCTCCGGAGTCCTTGCATCTGGCATCTTACTCCACCTTCCCTCTCCCTCTCCACCTCTGCCCTTACCTGGTACATGATGGATTGCTGCTGGAGGTAGATTTCCTGGGGAGGCAGAAGTGGATGGGGAAAGGATGAGGAGGGTCCAAGTTCTGAGCTTTGGTTCAGATCAGTGGAATTGATTCCGGTTTATCCTGGTGGGAAGAGGGAGTTCAGGGTATGTGAGTTCAGTCATTTCCCAGCCCTGAGAGTGTGCTGTGCCAGAGACCACAGGATGGGTCTTATGTAAAATCCTGATGAGAAGAGGGTGTGAACCAACCCCTCAATTGCCCAGGACTTGCTTTCTCTCCTGGAATGTGTCCCTAGCTCTGTTTGGCAGCTCTCAGAAAGAATCGCAAGCAGACGAGGGAATGTGCATCCCTTGGGAGACCTGTATTTGGAGTGTTGTCCCTCAATCAGCCCCCTCCTGTCCCCTTGTTGTCCCTGCCTTGACCATTCCTCTGCGCTTTGGGTGGTGGGAGAAGGTCTGGGATCCAGCTCTGTTGGTGGTAGGGAGGTTGCTTCCTGCTGTGTATGGGCACTGCCCTTTGGCACAGGACATTTGCCCAGGGAGTGATTCAGGACACCAGAGGATGTGATGGGTCCCTCAGAGGACCTGGGCATTGGTGCTGGCGTGTCTCAGAGGGAGGGGGGCTGTCTGTGGGGGCTGAGTTGTTGGTGGGGAAAGGGGTGCAGCCCAGGGAAATGCTGTGGGAGAGCCAACCTAGAAGATGTTTTCTTAAGTCTGCTCTTTGTGTCTTTTCCAAGACCAGTCTCCAAGGGGCAGTGCTGGAGCGGAGCGGGAGGTGCCTGGACTGAACGTGGTGTGAGACTTTTGACTCTTCTCTTTCAGGGCATTCTCCTCAAACGCAGCGGCAAGTCCCTCAACAAGGAGTGGAAGAAGAAGTATGTGACGCTGTGTGACAACGGGGTCCTCACCTACCACCCCAGCCTGCACGTGAGTACTGGGCTGGGTAGAGGAGCAGGGTGGGACAGAGCGGTGTCCTTCATGCTGTGGCTGCTGCTGCAGATGCTCTCATAGCAGGCACGGTGACAGAGAGGGGCTGGGGAAGGGTTTGGCAGTGGGTGGGAGCCCTGGGCTCTACCCTCTCCACTGCGCAGGAGTTCAGCTCTGGCTCCCTCCAGTTTTCAGTAGAGCTGGTTTTCATCGGGGTCTGAAGGAGACCCCTTCCCTCTCCTGCAGGCTGTTTGTGCAGCGTCAGGCTGGTGGGGAGAGCTGGTGGGAACACGCTCTGTGCAGGGCTGTGCCGAGGAGCCGCAGCTCTCCTCTTTGCCTGCTCGGTGCATTGAAGCAGGGGCTGCTGCCACCCCACAGCCGGGCGAGGAGCAGGCAGAGAACTCCGTGCAGCCATGGCTGATGGTGCCATTTGGGTGTGGAATAATTTTCCTGGCTGCTAGGTATTGGGTAATGGAGACGAGGTGCCTGTGCAGAGCCTGCCGAGCTGCGCTGCCGTCGGCGCGGGGCTGATCCTCCTCCCCGCGTGGCTCGGGCGCAGCTGCCGCCCCATCCATCTCTGTCGCCTCCCCACTGTGGGGCTAATGGCTTCTTCCCCGTTCCTCTTGAGCACAGTTTGCTGCTGCGACAGCAACCACGGACAGACACACCTGTGACACAGGCCCCAGCACCTCCGAGAGGACGTGCTGCTGCAGGACAGACAGACGGGCAGCAGCTGGGGAGCTCAGGGCGGTTTAGGGGTGCTGGAGCACCCTCTGGGGCTGCAGGGAGAAGGATAAGGTGCTGCAGATCTTGTGAATGCTCAAAGGCCCTCAGTCTGTCCCTGATATCCTTGACCATGTGATGTTGGAGCCTCAGAGTCCTTCTCTGCATTGCTAACCCTGCATCCCTGGCTCCAGGGCTTGCTGTGC